>NC_090177.1:4209982-4332482 GCF_024679245.1 Pseudorasbora parva | reverse complement strand
ACCGCCACGCGATGCTGCAGAGGCGCGTCAAACCAAGACAGCCCCACAACATCCAGAGACTTAAGGTACTCAGGGATAATCTCATCCACCCCCGGTGCCTTGCCACCGAGGAGCTTATTAACTACCTCGATGACTTCAGCCCGGGTGATGGACGAGTCCCCCTCCGAGCTCTCAGCCTCTGCTTCCTCAAAGGAAGACGTGTCGGTGGGATTGAGGAGATCCTCGAAGTATTCCTTCCACTGTCCAACAATATCCCCAGTTGAGGTCAGCAGCTGCCCATCTCCACTGTAGACAGTGTTGGTAGGGCACTGCTTCCCCCTCCTGAGGGGTCGAACGGTTTGCCAGAATCTCTTCGAGGCCAACCAATAGTCTTTCTCCATGGCCTCACCGAACTCCTCCCAGGCCCGAGTTTTTGCCTCCACAACTACCCGGGCTGCTGTCCGCTTGGCCTGCCGGTACCTGTCCGCTGCCTCAGGAGCCCCACAAGCCAGCCAGGCCTGATAGGACTCCTTCTTCAGCTTGACGGCATTCCTTACTTCCGGTGTCCACCACCGGGTTCGGGGATTACCGCCTCGACAGGCACCGGAGACCTTACGGCCACAGCTCCGAGCGGCCGCGTCGACAATGGAGGTGGAGAACATGGTCCATTCGGACTCAATATCTCCAGTCTTCCTCAGGATCTGGTCAAAGCTCTGCCGGAGGTGGGAGTTGAAGATCTCTCTGACGGGGTTCAGCCAAACGTTCCCAACAGACCCTCACAGTACGTTTGGGTCTGCCGAGTCTGTCCAGCTTCCTCCCCCGCCATCGGATCCAACTCACCATCAGGTAGATCGGTTGACAGCTCTGCCCCTCTCTTCACCCGAGTGTCAAGACATACGGCCGGAGGCCACAAAGTCGACCACAAAGTTGATCATCTACCTTCGGCCTTGATACGACCACAAAGTCGATCATTGACCTTCGGCCTAGGGTGTCCTGGTGCCATGTGCACTGATGGACACCCTTATGTTTGAACATGGTGTTTGTTATGGACGAGCCATGGTTAGCACAGAAGTCCAATAACAGAACACTGCTCGGGTTCAGATCAGGGGGGCCGTTCCTCCCAATCACGCCCCTCCAGGTGTCTCTGTCACTGCCCACATGGGCGTTGAAGTCCCCCAGTAGAACGATGGAGTCTCTAGTCGGAGCACTTTCTAGCACCCCTCCCAGAGACCCCAAGAGGGCCGGGTACTCTAGACTGCCATTCGGCCCGCAGGCACAAATGACAGTGAGAGACCTATCCCCGACTCGAAGGCGCAGGGAAGTGACCCTCTCGCTCACCGGGGTGAACTCCAACACATGGCGACTGAGCTGGGGGGCTATAAGCAAACCCACTCCAGCCCGCCGCCTCTCACCATGGGCAACTCCAGAGTGGTAGAGAGTCCAGCCTCTCTCGAGAAGTGTGGTTCCAGAGCCCAAGCTGTGCGTGGAGGTGAGCTTGACTATTTCTAGTCGGTATCTCTCGACCTCCCGCACAAGCTCAGGCTCCTTCCCCGCCAACGAGGTGACATTCCACGTCCCTAGAGCCAGTTTCCGTGTCCTGCCTTCGACTGTCGCCCGATCCACTATGCACCGGCCCCTTATGATCCCTCCTGGAGGTGGTGAGCCCACAGGAGGGCGGCCCCACGTCGCTCTTTCGGGCTGAGCCCGGCAGGGCCCCATGGGGGAAGGCCCGGCCACCAGGCGCTCGCATACGAGCCCCAACCCCGGGTCTGGCTCCAGGGTGGGGCCATGCCGGGCGACGTCTCGGCCCTTGTTTTTAATGTGATCATAATGGGCTTTATTATTTTTTATTTATTTTTATTTATTGCAGATATAAGTATACATTTACAACCACTTATCTTAACAAGCAACAATGGATGACAGTATAAAGTTATAATAAGAGAAAAGTGGGAAAGAAAGAAAGAAAGTAAAAAAACTAAACAAAGGGAAAGATAAAGTTCTATCATTTTAAACAAATAATTGGCTACACTCTAAAAAATTCGGAGTAAAAAACAACCCAATGTTGGGTCAAATATGGACTAACCCAGCAGTTGGGTTATTTTAATCAAATATTTAACCCAACCGTGGGATTAAAACAACCCAATCGCGGGGTTAAAACAACCCAATTGCTGGGTTAGTCCATATTTGACCCAACATTGGGGTAAAACAACCCAGAATTTTTTTTTAAAACAACCCAGAGTGTAGTTTCACAAGTTTGACACTTTTTTGTTATATTTTTTTAGTGTCCTAATTAAGTAGTTCAAGTCACAAAGGTAATTATTCAATTTGGGTGCATAACCCAATACAATTTTTGTCGTTTTTATAGAAATCAAATTACAAACATTCAGGCATCACAATAGCAAACATCACACTCTAAAAAATACTGGGTTATTTTAATCCAATGTTGGGTCAAATATGGACTAACCCAGCAATTGGGTTGTTTAACCCAGTGATTGGGTTGTTTTAATCCTGCATTTGGGTTTAATATTTGCTTAAGGCAACCCAATCGCTGGGTTAGTCCATATTTGACCCAACATTGGGTTGTTTTTTACACAGAATTTTAAGTGTAATACATCTAATAATTACATATAAAATAAGTTAAAATAAATAAATAACAAAACAAAAACAGACTTACAGATTGTGTTAATATGGAAAAAGGGAATTAATTATTGACATTTTTTGAGACTATATCAGTTATTGCCATAACTTTCTTGTTTTTTTAAACCAATTTAAGAGACTCAAAATAAATGTCAGTTTCAATTTGGAATAGTTTTTTTTTAATAAGAACTTGAGGTGGAAATTTTGCTTTATGAATATGAAACTTACCTAATAAAATAAAGAGATTTACAATATTACATAAATTCCTGTCTTTACAAGCAATAATCTGGTTTCCTTCAGTTGTGATTGTATGCAGGTTTTTTTCTATTATCCTATTTTATTTTATTTTTCATTTTTACTTGTTCTTTTTAAATGTCTGAACATTATTGTATTTTTATTCTCTCATGTTCAGGAAAGATAGATAGATAGATAGATAGATTTTTTATAACTTGCATAACATGAAGTTTTATTTGTATTTTTTATTAGAACATATAAACATAACAAAAAATTAGATATTTAACAAGACATCCAAAAAGATCAGACAAATAAGAAGATACATGTTGGGTCAAATATGGACTAACCCAGCAATTGGGTTGTTTTAACCCAGCGATTGGGTTGTCTTAAGCAATTATTTAACCCAAAAGCAGGATTAAAACGACCCAATCGCTGGGTTAAAACAACCCAATTGCTGGGTTAGTCCATATTTGACCCAACATTGGGTTAAAACAACCCAGCATTTTTTAGACTCTAAAAAATTCTGGGTAAAAAAAACCCCAGTGTTGGGTCAAATATGGACTAACCCAGCGATTGGGTTGTCTTAAGCAATTATTTAACCCAACCGCAGGATTAAAACAACCCAATTGCTGGGTTAGTCCGTATTTGACCCAACATTGGGTTAAAACAACCCAACATTTTTTAGAGTGTAGGCTAGTATAAAGTAACATAATCAAAAAAATACGTAAACAAAAAGAAAGACAGCATATAGTTAAATTTGTAATTAACTTCAGTTCTTTGGCAAATAAACGTGTATCTCTACACTCTAAAAAATTCTGGGTTGTTTTAACCCAATGTTGGGTCAAATATGGACTAACCCAGCGATTGGGTTGTTTTAACCCTGCAGTTGGGTTAAATATTTGCTTAAGACAACCCAATCGCTGGGTTAGTCCATATTTGACCCAACATTGGGTTGTTTTTTACCCAGAATTTTTTTGAGTGTACATTTTTTGTTATCAATGGAATGAAGAGACTCAATATACAGATGACAATCAGCCATAAAGACCTTCACAGGGTTTAGAATTATTCCATTTACTCTTATGGATATGAAATTTACCAAATAAAATCAAAAGATTCCTCATAAAATTGACAGATGGCTTTTTTTTATTCATAATATAATATAACATCTTTAGATGTTAATTTGCAACTATAACCAGACTTCTGTAGAATATGTATAGATAACGCTTCCCAGAATTTTTTGGAATGGACACACACAAAAAAAAGATGTATATTTTTTTCTGGTTGGTCTGAACAAAAAGAGCATTTTTCATTAATATCCATACATTTTGATAAAGTATAGTTATTAACATAAATATTATGAAGTACTTTCAGATGTATTTCCCGAAGTTTGTTAGCTATACAAAACCGAAAGGGAAGCAGCCAAGCCTTTTTCCAAATAGCCTCTGGAAAACAACTGTCCCAGAAAAACTTTTCTCTTTTCATAAAATAAATTCCTAATAAACTTATTTGTGCATTTTTTACTGTTAATGTCAACTCCATTTAAATGAAGAGAGGGTTCAATTTTACTTAATGCTAAGGGAGGACATATGACTTCTCATTAACATCAGTAAACCTTCGGGGAAGTTTTTATTTTAACGCAATGCGTCATGTAGTGGGCGTGGTTCTGAGTCAATATGGGGCGTGGCTTCATGTGTGGGCGGAGTTACCGTCGTGCAGTCTTCCGGCGCTGAACAGGTAAATCTGCTTCACATCAGCCGTCTCGCTGTTGGATTAATAAACGCGTGCTGGATTTGAACTTTTATCAGGTATGTATCGCGTTTTTTTCCTGCTTGTTTGTATTGCTGTTTTGCGTATGAACTGACTTTATTGCGCTCGAGTAAAAACTGAGCGTTTCTGAAATGTTTAGGACCAGAAAGTTACAGATCATGTCTCAAAACCGAGTGAGTTTTCTACTTGGATAGTGATGTTTGGTGTCTAGTAGGCAGCCTGTGTGTTTATTTCGGGAGCGTGAGATGGCTTTACCGGCAGCCACGCGCTGATCCGGATCGATTCTTATTCCATTAGGATCCGGACGCTTCTCGAACTCTTTCTTTTGGGCTCCGAAGATGATGCTGAAGGGTTGTGTGCGCGTGCACGTGCTCAGGTGTGTGAGGTCAATGACTTCTGCGGCAGCTCAGCAATGCTGTCAAATCAGATCAAACATTTACACACACACACACACACCCTGTGACTTAAACAAGACTGAAACCTTTCATAGTATTATTATCATGTTTTTCTCCGGTGTGTGTTCTTTGATAACAGATCTGGGGCCAGTTGCCATAAAACCACTTAGACTATAGTCTAAAAAAATCTGAGTAAAAAAACAACCCAATGTTGGGTTAAATATGGACTAACCCAGCAGTTGGGTTGTTTTGAGCAAATATTTATCCCACCCGCAGGATTAAAACAACCCAATCGCTGGGTTGAAAACCCAATTGCTGGGTTAGTCCATATTTGACCCAACATTGGGTTAAAGCAACCCAGCATTTTTTTTTTAGAGTGTAGTCTTAAAAGTAAGTCATCAATCTTTTTTCTTTAAGACTGGTCCTAACTTTTTAAAATCAGTTACTTAATGGTAGATCGATTCGATTTGAATTAGAAAAGTAAGACTGGTTGCATTTTGACTAATAGTTAGATAAATTAGTGCTTAAGACACAGTCTTAACATAGTGGCTAAGTTTATGCAACTAGCCCTTGAACTTACACTCTAAAAAATGTTGGGTTGTTTTAACCCAATGTTGGGTCAAATATGGACTAACCCAGCAATTGGGTTATTTTAACCCAGCGATTGGGTTTTTAATCCTGCTGTTGGGTTAAATATTTGCTTAAGACAACCCAATCGCTGGGTTAAAACAACCCAATTGCTGGGTTAGGCCATATTTGACCCAACATTGGGTTGTTTTTTATCCAGAATTTTTTAGAGTGTAGTTCACCCCAAAAAGAAAAAAGAGAGAAATTACTCGTAAAAACATCCTAATTCATATTTTGGACCAGTTCCGTCCTACGGGAGTCTGTGAGGAATTGTCTTCTAGGATATTTATGTCTTGTCCTATAAAGATTCTTATCTGATTCCGATAGGATTTTGTGGGAATTGTCTTGTAAGACAATACATAAATATGCTGTACACTGTAAAAAAAAAAGTTCAATAAGTTATGACAACATATGTTTTTACATTGTTTTAACTCATCAAAATAACTTAAGAAATGTTAAACTTCTTTTTATTTGTTATACAAAATGTAACTCATTTTTTAAAGTCAGTTTAACATAATTTTAGTTGAAATAACTTAAACATCCAAGTCGACTGTACTGCAAAAGTTCAAAATTTGCCTTTTTTTTACAGTGTAGGATCATTTTTTACAGGATTTTAATTTGCATACAATAGGGACACGGACACACACACACACACACACACACACACACAAAAGTGAAATTCCATTTAAATAACTCAGAATAGCCAATATGATTCTAAGAATCCAATAAGATCCTACAGGATAAACTGAAACTCAAATAGACATAAGTCTCTAATAGATTTTTTGACAGGGGTTACTCACAATTCAAGCCAGGTGTACATGACTTTCTTATAGCCAAACACAATCAGTTATATTTAAAAAATGTGGCTCTCTCCAGCTTTATTATGGCAGTGAATGGAGGACGAGATTTTAAAGCCCAAAAAAGTCTGTCCCTCCATCATAAAAGTAATCGACACGACCTCGGGGATAATAAAGGCCTTCTGAAGCGAAGCCATGCACTGTATGAGCAAATGAGTTGGCAAAAAAATTGAGGTAATCTGTTAAATCAAAATATTTAAGTTAAAAGTGTAAAGTTTAAGTAAGCAGAACTGGCAGATACTGATATTGTACTGGTGCATTTTAATTGCTCTTAACTGTCTGTGAGAAGGCTAATTCATACAGATACCTTAAAATTGTCATGTTAACTCAATTTAAATATTTTTAGTAATGGAAACTTGGCTACACACTAAAACATTCTGGGTAAAAAACAACCCAATGTTGGGTCAAATATGGACTAACCCAGCAATTGGGTTGTTTTAAGCAAATATTTATTCCAACCACAGGATTAAAACAACCCAATTGTTGGGTTAGTCCATATTTGACCCAACATTGGGTTAAAATAACCCAGCAATTTTTGGAGTGTAGCTTTAGCTAGCTAATTCAGTAAATGCTAGCTTTGATAGCATTAGCATATACCATAATAACAAATAAAACATTTAACGCATTTGTTCTTAAATCAAGCTCATTCTCCACCCATCACATGATGGAGGCTTAGGGCCCTATCTTGCACTCAGCGCAATTGACTTTGTACACCGCCGCATGTGTCATTCCTATTTTGCACCCGCGCAAAGCGCGCTTTTCCCTCCACAGAAGCACGTCGCTAAACTAGTGAATGAACTTGCGCTCCCTGGGCGGTTCAGCGCAAAAAAGGAGGCGTGTTCCGGCGCAAACAATCACTGGTGCTATTTTGCTGTTCCATTAAACAGTCGCGCCACTGACCAGAAAAAACCCAGTCTAAAGTCAGTGGCGCGTCGCGCGTTGTTCATTGTTGTTCATGCTATTTTAAGGGCTCATGCTTGACCATAATGTATAGCGTGCACACCGCGCATACACTTTGCTCATGTAATCTACACAGATGCAACAGTTATTTTTGCAAATCATAAATTGTTACACTAAAAAAATATTAACACATGAGATTACGGAAATCATTGTGGTGTGCCACGAATATGTGCAAAAAATCAGCATAAATCTAGCTTACAAATTATTCAGGCTAATTGTAGTAATTAAGGATCAGACCTGTTTGCCCAATAGTGGCCAGACATATCTGTATCAAGCGACAACCTCCCGCGATCTCTCTTGAAGCCAATACGGAAGTAATGTAAACTGCAATTCCTCAACTGGCCACTAGGGGCAGCCTCCAGAAGGAGAAGAATCTCATTGAGCCCCATGTTAAAATTCTCAACTCTACAGCAGAAAAAAACATGTTTACAGCCTGGTACAAATTGTGGTTTTGGTCTATACGGCTAATTTTGATCTTCATGACAACTGTGAGGGGGGTGAATTTTTTTATAACTCATTGGATTACTATATATAAAGCCTTAAAGTTATGCATAATTGAGGATGTGGTTACTTTGAGTGACAGGTGGATAGCCATTTATCCGCCGTCTATAGTCATTGCGTCACCTCAGCTCCGCGCACATCCCGCCTTTTTGCCCATTTTCTGTTATCCGGGAGTGACACGCGATGACTCTCTCACAAGATGGCGGCGGCCAGCTCGTCTCTACTTTACGCTTCAGAACGGCTCATCGGAATCCTATGGGTGACGTCACGGACACTACACCATATTTTTTTACAGTCTATCTATGATATGTATATAAGGACATCTGACAAATCGGTTTGTCCGTCAAGAACCAGGAAAAAAAATCGACTGAAAAACTGTTTAACCGACGCTATTTTGGGTGAGTTTTTCCCATCCCCATACAACACAACTTCTCTGTCTTTCACTGCTCTTCAAGAACATCAGTCTCCTCGGCTGTGAACCGCTCCTGGCGTGCGCCTGGTGAATACGCCATAATAATAGTAATCCATAAGGGAACTTGCGCAGCTGCTTTTAAAGGGAATGTTGGATGACGCTCTGATTGGTTTATTCACGTTACGCCCAAACCACACCTATGAATAATGAAGCTGCTTCAGACCAACCCATTTTAGATTTGCGCCGGACGCAAGAGCCATTTATCCCGCCGGGAAAATAGCAACAGCGCCGAGACCCGCCCACAAAGTTACTTGCGCTTCGCGCTTTGACACTTGTGTTTCAGATCGTTAAAATAGGGCCCTAAATTAGCATATCATTAAACATTAAACACCACTAAATCTCCCACTTAACCTTAATCTATCTGGAAAAAAAACATTGATATAACATTTTGGCATTTACTGTCGCTTTTGAGTGTCATGGCAAAGCATGCTGGGAAATCCCAGCCCAGTTTTGTTTAAATTTAAGTTAGGCTAAATTAAAAGACACAAGCACATAACTCAAAACAATGAAATAATTCAGATTACTTACAATGTGTCCGTTTTGAGAACTAATTTGTTCAATTTAAGTTTACCCTACTCAAACAAAGGAATTATTTTGAGTGTTAGGGTTTTACAGTGTGCATTTGTGCAAGAAAAACATACTATTTATATAATTAATCAACTTTAACCACGGGCTTACGGTAACGGCCGTACACCGAGTCCAGTTGCGACGGAAAAGTGACCTCTGAGTGAGTTAATTATGGGATAATTTAGATTTTTAAGTGAGCTAACACTTTAAATGTTGTAATTGATGAATGTTTTGGAATACAGACCTAAGAGAAAAGCCCTCGAGTTTTAGAAGTTTAAGTTTACACCAACAGCGGTGCGTCATCTGGGCACTTGAAGTGCACTCGTTGTTGGAATTATCCGTGTGAACTCTTATTTATACTACAAACAAAACATCACAGAATAATGCTTAACTGGGACGCACCCAAATATTGCATGTGTGATGCCTTCTTACCCTCCTCAGTCAGACTCTTATAGCTATGAAATCTGTATACATTTCTGGGGTTCAATCTAGACGGGGGTGGGGTTGGGGGGCTTGAGTTTCACATCAGAACAGCTCAAACCGGTCAGACTGCTGGAGGGTCCATGCAGAGACGCATCTGACTGAGAAAGCTGAACGTGTACCACAGGTTTCAGGGTGTGGCTTAGATTTACTCAGTCAGACACACGCGCACACACGCACACACGCACACACGCCCAAACATTTGAGGCATGAACTAAGTCAACACTATATAAATATATAAAAAAAATAACACTGATGATCTCTTCATCACGGCTCCTTTTAGTGGGCGGGATATATTAGGCAGCAAGTGAACATTTTGTCCTCAGAGTTGATGTGTGTGAAGCAGGAGAAATGGGCAAGCGTAAGGATTTGAGTGAGTTTGACAAGGGCCAGATTGTGACGGCTAGATGACTGGGTCAGAGCATCTCCAAAACTGCAGTTCTTGTGGGCTGTTCCCGGTCTGCAGTGGTCAGTATCTATCAAAAGTGCTCCAAGGAAGAAACAGTGGAGAACCGGCCACAGGGTCATGGGCGGCCAAGGCTCATTGATGCACGTGGGGAGCGAAGGCTGGCCCGTGTGGTCTGATCAAACAGACGAGCTACTGGAGCTCAAACTGCTCCAGAAGTTAATGCTGGTTCTGATAGAAAGCTGTCAGAATACACAGAGCAGCTCAGTTTGTTGCGTATGGACCAGTCAGGGTGACCCCTGACCCCACCGAAAGCACCAAACAGTGGCTCGTGAGCATCAGAACTGGACCACGGAGCAATGGAAGAAGGTGGCCTGGTCTGAGGAATCACGTGTTCTTTTACATCACGTGGATGGGTGATGTAACACCGGATGTGTGTGCGTGGCTGGGGAACACATGGCCCCAGGGGGGTATTCCAGAGAGCAGGTTATGTGACATACCTGGCTATATTTAAGAGCAAGTAATATAACCTCAACTTTTGGTTCCAAAAATGCTCACAGGTTGTCCGCGGGGTCTTTAAATGTATTAAAAGTTGATAAATCCATTTTGGGAAAATTAAGACCCTTAAAAGGTATTAAAAAGTCTTAATTATGATTTTATGTGGTATTAAATGTTGTTCAAGCTTTGTCATAAGAGCTTGACTCCAAAAAGTATTCATGAATATATTTATTTTCATCCCCATTAGTAAGGGATAATGTCCACCCAGCCGGTTGTTATCGCAGAATAAACCCCTCCAGAGTGATCAGGACCCCGAGGCGAAGCGGAGCGTCACTCTGAAGGGGTTTATTCTGCGATAACAACCGGCTGGGTGGACATTATCCCGCTTATTACACGGCTACTAGTCTCAAATAAATTAGACACAAAAAATATTGTCTTGAGATTAAATATTTGATTAGCTCTTACGCAAAGCTTCCGCAAAGAAAAACAGTTCCAGCCTGCTTTAAGCCGTTATCTATCGCTGCTAAATGTTGAAAATGAATGCTGAAAGGGTTAGTTCACCCAAAAATGAAACCAAGCCTATGATTTACTCACCCTCAAGTCATTATAGGTGTTTATGACATTCTTCTGTCAGACAAATACAATCAGAGTTATATTTTAAAAGTCCAGGCTAACGTTAATCCCAGCAGTAGTTGTGTTTGAAGTCCATAAAAAATGCAGCAGTCCGTCAAATAACGTGCTCCACACGACTCCGATGGGTTAATAGAGCCTTCTGATTCCAATCGATGCGTTTGTGTCAGAAAAATATCCATATTTAAAACGTTATAAAGGAAACCTGCCTTGAAGTCTTCCACTGTAACCCACGGCTGTTTAAGCCACAAGATGGCGCCAGCGTTAAGCACAGGAGTAGAACCGGTCAAGATAACTCGCAGTACCCGGATGAGCGGGTGTTATCTGGAAATAACATACCGCTGGAATGTGCGATTGACCAATCAGAAGCAAGTATTTCACAGAGCCATGTAATAAGTATTAAAAAACAACGGGGTGCTCAGTCTGATATCGGCTCGGGGCCAGTCTACGGATGACGTCACGTATTTTGCAAAATGCGCGGTTAGATGATGTCGCCCTCCATACTTCGCCAAACAGATAGGCAATATAAACGATACAAAATTGGCCTACGATAGAGATTTTAATTCTACATTGTACCACAACTGTTAATAAAGTTAAACGTTTGTTGCCGATTAGAACTTGGTGCGACGAGGTCTTCAAAAAATCTTGAATTGAACTTCAGGATTCCTGCATATACCCTGGCTCATGATCCAGGGTTAGTTTGCTTAAGAGGTATTCAGATGCGTGATGTAATTAATATAACCAAAAAAAATGATATACAGTTACAGGTAATATACAATAATATTAATTCCAAAGCACTATTATATCAATGTAACGCTTAATAAATATATCTGAATTTAATTAACATTTGTCATCTCACATGGATCTGCATTTAATTAATTAGCATCAAACAAACAATATAATCATTATTCTCTCAGTGAATAAAGATTACTTATTAAACAAAGAGACTGAAAAAAGTATTGCACAACCACCAAATAGGTTATGTAAATCGCCATTAAACAAAAGAAGAAGAGGAAGTAGAATGGCGTGCTTTTTCTTAGTGTCTGTTTCCATGGTGAATCATTCAGCCCGTTCACACTGCAGGCAAAAGTGGCACAAATCTGATTTTTTTGGGGGGGGTCAAAGTTCTTCAGAGCTAGTGTGAACACTCAGATCTGATTTTTTTTTTTCCAATGCGGCTGCAGTGTGAACAACCAAGGCGGATTTGATGCGACTTTTACATCAATCTATGTCGGCATTTGTCATAATTTTGCGCGGGGAGTTAGCCCTAGACACAACAGACACAGACAGTAACATTAAAAGCAAGTCAATGGAGGGAGAGTGAGGTGTTAGACCTAATTACTATATGGGGAGATACTAGCCTGACAAGTCAGACCCACATCAAGATGTTTGGTCTGGAAACTCACCATAGACAGCTCAATCTGAGGGGCGGATAAACGGTTGTCTTTCAAACTCCCTCTGCACGCGATAGGATAGCGCTACAACCAACCAGAGCAACGAAGGTGAAGCAGAGCTCGTTGATAGATTAAACATTCGCCGTATCCGGTCGGCTAAACTCAGAACACATCTTCCCTTTTTCTTTCAAAGTTTTTTTTAATGATTTTTACACTATAGATCACATTTAACAATCCCCAGCGCTCACCACCAATAGCATCCATACTGTCCGATAAATAAAGCTAAATAAAGCTAAATAAAGAAACAGATAAGCAAGAGTAAACAATATAGGAGTATTACATTCATTTGGAAAAGCAAATAAAAAGAAAATAGGCAAATACAATAAAAAAATAAGATAAAATAAAATAATTGCAATAATAAAACAGTCAATAATAGGGCATCATTTAGACATAATTATCAACAAAGTCGAAAAAAGGTTGCCACATCTTGAAAAAGTTTTTCCGATCCTCTTAATGAGTACCTAATTTTTTCTCAGGCTGAGACAAGACATCATATCTTTAATCCACCGAGTATGAGTTGGTGGAAAGGGATCCTTCCACTTTAATAGTATTGCTCTACGGCAGGGGTCGCCAACTGGCGGACTCCGGTCCGGATCCGGACCGCGAGATGCATCCATCCGGACCGCGAAGCCTTTTGACACACTGAAATAACTAAATGCCAAATGCGATTTAAAATAAATAAATAATCACATTTATATCAGGCAGCTCTGTAGAACCGTTTTTCCTATGTTGCCACAGTTGCGTTGACAGTTAAAGGGGTCGCACACCGGGACTGAAGCTCATGGGTGCGTCTCAGGATCTTACACCGGACGCACACATTACGCGCAAGCTCAGTTTTGAATCGACTCCTGACAGAAGAACTGCACGGTGAGTGTATCTCTTGTAGCACAGGGTGAAATCAGTATGTACATGGACGATATAATATAAATGTAATACATCGTGCAGCTCTTCTGTCAGAAGTCGATTCAAAACTGAGCTTGCACGTATGTGAGCGTCCGGTGTGAGATCCTGAGACGCGCCCATGAGCTTCAGTCCGGTGTGCGGCTACGTTACTATGCGCACTACATGTTTAGACGCGCAGTGAAGAGACTGAAGAAAACGGCCAAGTAAAACAGAGGCTGAATCAGAAATTGGCCCCTTAACCCTCATTCACTATTCCCTACGTTTGTCCACTATTACAGTTCACTTGAAGGAGTGAATGAAAACGAGTGCGTGAAGTCAGACGGCTGTTGTGTGTACATCGGCTGTACACCCGTTATTGTGGTGGAACACTCAAACATGTCCACTGTGGTTTCGGACGCCACTACAAATGGCTGTCCCCTCAAATAATGCCCTATTTAGGGTATAGTGGCGATTTCTGATTCAGCCATACACATTTTAAAGACCCCTTTTTCCTCAGCAGTCTGAGGTAAGGGCGCAGAAAATAAATGAGCCAATTTCTCACATGCACTGAAGTTCAGACAATGTTGCTATATTCACTTTTTTATTATTTTTATTATTATTTTTGGAACAAGGAATGTTTATGCTTCCATTCCATCTTTAAGCTCAACTCAGCTTAGCCTTTTGAGAGGTTATTTCCGTTTTTCTGGATTTAAAGGAACAGTTGAAATAAAGAGATAAAATATTTTGTGCACTTTTTAATTTTTCCAACACTGGTGGCACCTTATTTTTGCCTGTTTGTGTTTCTGGATGATATTGCTAATGATTTTTTACCAGTGCAATTTGAAGCACAGAGAGAGCAGTGCTGAAGATAGTCTTTACCTAAATAAATGTAGGCTATACATGTGAATGAACATAAAATTATGTTATGAGATTTCTGTTTTGTTTTTTTAACCAGGAGGGTTTGTGTTCATTGATTGTTACTGTAAATCTCAGTTCAGCAGAAAAAGCACTTTAGTTGCTAGTAATGTTGAAATGAATGTATTTTCAGTGCAGATTTAGAGATGAAGGCATTTTTTCATTCATCATGTTTTTGTCAGACATGGCTACTGGTTGAATTAGATATTTTGTACCAACACAACTTAAACAGAATAACCTCAAAATGAAATATATTTTGTGAAGGATTACCTATGTTTGCTTTAACAATATGAAAAGACATACTTTATCTATATGAGAACATATTTTGTTCAATAACTACATTTTAATCTACACTAATTTCTTTAGTCTGGCAAAAAGACATCGATTCATGTTTTTAGGTATATAACTGTCCGGACCTCGGCCGGTGAGAAGGTTTTTTTTCTGGACCCCAAGCTATTTTAGTTGAAGACCCCTGCTCTACGGGCTAGCAAAGAGGAGAAAGCAAGGACTTTACACAATGATGCTGATAGCCATGACTCCTCTGGGGCAACCCCAAATAATGCCACCATAGGGTCTGCCTCTAATCTGTACTGGAGAACCGAAGAAAAGGTATGAAATATCGATCGCCAGTAGTCCTCTAATTTGGGTCATGTCCAGAACATGTGAATTAATGATCCCTCAGCACTATGACATCTATTGCACAAGAGACTAGTACCAGGGAAGATTTGAGCTAATTTAACTTTGGAAATATGTGCTCTGTGCACTACTTTAAACTGTATAAGCGAGTGCCGAGCACACATTGACACATCTTCCCTTTTTAAGAATGACTTCAGTGCCGTTCTTTGTTCTTTTCTCAGAGAAAAGCTTAACTCCAAGTCTTCCAGAGTCGCTGTCAGAGCTGATTCGAAAGACCGCCGTTCGCCAGTTTCTGTGTTTACTAGAAGCACGCAAACGCAACTCGGCCGTTGTCATTCTGGTCCCGCCCACTGACTCTATACACGATGTGATTGGCCCGGCAAGAGTTAGGCGAATACAGCTCAGAAGGGTATTGAGAGTTGCTAGACGACACTCGTGGCAGATTAGATTTGCTAGATTTGCGTCTAGATTTCTAGGCTAGGGAGATACTTCAGTTCTAAACTAGAAGGATCCTACCGTAAACGCTCCATTTTTAAAAAAATAGCACACAAAATGAAAGAACGGGGACACAGAAGAACGTGGCTTAACAGAAGACAAGGCCAAAATAACCAATTTTGCTCTTTCTTTTCGTTCTTCTCCTCTTCAGCACCTGCTCATTATTGTTATGGCTTCCATTACACAAACATTTTTAAATAAAAGCAAAAATGCTTACTTCCTCTATAACCTCCCGAACTTTAGTGCAACAGCGTGCTGCGTCTGATGTCATTGATATTGTCCTTTTGCGCATGCGGGTTAGTTTGAAACCTCAAACAGTTCACACTGGAATCAGATATAGGCCACATTTTAAGGGTGCTTTCACACCGCCTCATTTAGTTCGGTTGAATCGTACTAGAGTTCGTTTCCCTCTTTGGTGCGGTTCGTTTGGTCAGGTCTGAAAGCAGCATTCGCACTCGGGTGCGCACCAAAAGCGGACCAAACAAGCGTACCGAGACCTCCTTGAAGAGCTGGTCTCGGTATGCTTTCAAACGAACTCTGGAGCGTTTGTGGTGAGAACGTGATCCGACCTCGAACAGAACCAACTGCATAAGTACTGATCATTTTTGGACTAAACCAGCTGCCGTAGTTAGCTGCGCTGACATTATGTGCATGATATTATTACCTGATAGATCGTTGGAAATATTTTCGGAAGATGAGCATGTCAAGAATAATTAATGCACGCCTCCTCTTGAAGTGACGAGCGATGCGCAGTCGCCGTCTGCAGTACATTAGAGCACTGTTTTCACGTCGCATCTGCGCTTCATTATAGAAATGTATTGTTTGCATACTGTGGTAAACACACACCGTGTAGTAGATTATGGCCAGGGACAAAACCAGCCCGCAGTCGTCTCTCTATAGTGTTATTATAGTTTGCTGGCTTTGCCTCTTCTGTTGGAATTTTCCCACACGTAAATTCTGACCAATCGAAAAGCAGTTTAGGAAATACGCCATGGCCAATGAGTGATGTGGATGTTGTCATGTGCCTGCGTTTTGTTTCGTTTCAACTGGTTCGGACCAAAGCAATCAGTGTGGTGTGAAAAGGAACCAAAAAAGCTGAAAAATGCAACAACGTATAATTGTTTGCCCTTGGTTCGGACCAAATGAACCGAACTAGAGATGTGAAAGCAACCTAAAAGGTGATGTGAACAGCCAAACAAAAAATCGGATCTGAGCAAAAAATCTGATTTGGGCATTAAAACTTGCAGTGTGAACGGGGCCATTGATTCGTCGCTCCGTTGAGCATGTCTTGTGTGTTAATGGGGAACATACTCTGAGTTGTCTGAACTTACTCCCGGTCTCGTTATTGGAACCAGCATACATTGAGTAACCAAGGTTTGGGTTAATCAACCGAGAGAGTTCAAAGTATATGTTTGTAAGTTGACCTTGCTTTCTGAGGAACACATGGCCCCAGGATGCACTACGGGAAGAAGGCGAGCCGGCGGAGGCAGTGTGATGCTTTGGCCAATGTTCTGCTGGGAAACCTTGGGTCCTCCATCCATGTGGATGTTACTTTGACACGCTCCACCTACCTAAGCATTGCTGAGACCATGTTCAGCCTTTGATGGAAACGGTATTCTGGTGGCTGTGGCTCTTCCAGCAGGATAATGCTCCTGACACAAAGCACAAATGCTTCAGGAATGGTTTGAGGAGCTCAACAACCAGTTTGAGGCGTCGACTCGGCCTCCAGATTCCCCAGATCTCAATCCAATCGAGCATCTGTGGGATGAGCTGAACAAACAAGTCCGAACCATGGAGGCCCTGCCTCACAACTTACAGGACTTAAAGGATCTGGTTATAACATCTTGGTGCCAGATACCACAGCACACCTTCAGGGGAGCGGTCAAAGCTGTTTTGACAGCAACAAAATATTAGTCATAATGTTTTGTGTGTGTGTGTGTGTGTGTGTGTGTGTGTGTAGTTTGGAAACATTACTATTTTTAAAGTTTTTGAAAGAATGATCAATGTTGGAAAAAGTTGTGTTGCTTTATTTATTTTTTATAACCTGTGGTGCTTTTTTAGGATTCTTTGAATAAAAAGTTTTTAAAAAGAACAGCATTTATTCAAAAGAGAAATATTTTGTAACAATATACAGTACCGTTCAAAAGTTTGGGATCAGTATTCTTTTTATTTTTTTAAGAAATTAGTACTTTTATTCAGTAAGGATGTGTTAAATTGATTAAAAAAAGTGATAATAAAGATTTATACAGCTAGAAAACATTTCTATTTTGAATAAATTAAACTATGGTAGCTTTTGTCTGGGATGCGCCGTCACAGGAAAGGCTAAGGACATAATTAAATACATAGATTTTACTAGTGTCAGTGTTAACAGAAACTAAACATTTCTTTACTTTAAATAAATAAATGTTAACTGACATAAAATATAAAGGTTCCGTTTCATTAACCTGATGTACCGAACTACAACTGCAATAAAAATTAATAAAAAGTATAGACTTTAAAAAAATTACAAAACAAAAATGACGCAATTATAACTAAAACTAATTTTAACTAAAATTAAGGCAGAATTAAATTTGAAATATTAACAAAAATGTATGTTACATTGTGTATAACATAATTATATAGTTATATATAATGTATCACTATTTCTGCATACACTGGGTACAGCAAGTATTCAGACCCCCTTAAATTTTTCACAGTTTTGTTATATACATTTTTTTTCTCAGTAATGCACACACAGCAACCCATATTGACAGAAAAACACAGAATTGTTGACGTTTTGACAGATTTAAAAGAAAAAGAAAACTGAAATCACATGAACAGTCAGGGAGTTGTTGTAAAGCCACTCCTCCGTTATTTTAGCTGTCTGCTTAGGGTCATTGTCTCGTTGGAAGGTGAACCGTTGGCCCAGTCTGAGGTCTTGAGCACTCTGGAGAAGGTTTTTGTCCAGGATATCCCTGTACTTGGCCGCATTCATCTTTCCCTCGATTGCAACCAGTCGTCCTGTCCCTGCAGCTCAAATACACCCCCACAGCATGATGCTGCCACCACCATGCTTCACTGTATTAGACAGGTAATGAGCAGTGCCTGGTTTTCTCCACACATACCACTTAGAATAAAAACCAAAAAGTTCTATCTTGGTCTCATCAGACCAGAAAATTTCTCACCAACTTGGAGTCCTTCAGGTTAGGGCTGAGCGATTAATCAAAATCGTAATAAAATCGCGATTTGAGCATGCGTGATTTCGAATTCATTAGCACGATTTTTCCACACTCCTGGCTCCAACCTCCAGTATGCTATCCGAAGCAATCAGAATACAGCGCGCCTAAATTGAGCGCGAGAACGGAACAGACCGGGCATAACATATCAACATATGAAATAAAAAATATATATTATAGGCTAATATTTAAACAAAGCCTAATTAAATAGGCTGCGTTTTCTTTATCTCATGGATTCCAACGCATTCTGATGGACATTGTCCTTTATGGCAGCCTTACTCACAATACAATAGACATAATTATAAATCATAAACTGTCTACTTTTGTGTGCACTCACAAAGGCCGTTGATTCAGAGAGCGTCTTATTTTGCATGCTCTAACTCCAAACGCTGTCTTCATTTCAATAATTTTTGTTTCTAAATTCAGTTCAAATTTCTAACAAACGAAATTCAATGCCAAAATGACGAAAAGAAAAAACCCTTGAGTTACCACCATGCAAATTCAAACATTTTGTTCTTTTAATTTTAATTAATGCATGGATAACAAACATGCCTATCCTTCCATTAATGAATGAATGAATGAGGCATTTTCAGCGGTCGTTTTTACCTCTTGTTCACCACTACGTCCCACTGATCCGAGGGCGCGCGTGCGTGTTTCCTGTGGTGTGCAAGAGGTAAAAACGATATAAATACTGTTGGTTTTCTCACATAAACTGCTCGTTTCGTGTCTTAGGCCATCAGTGTGTACTTCCGATGGGGGATTGTTTAATTTGGACTTCTCTGTGTATGCTCTTTGAGGCGGTGACCATAGACCATAGAGGGTTCTGGTCGTCCTAAACATCTTCCATTCAAGGATAATGGAGGCCACTGTGCTCTTAGGAACCTTAAGTGCAGCAGCATTTTTTTGTAAGCTTGGCCTAATCTGTGCGTTGCCACAATTGTCTCTGAGCTCTTTAGGCCAGGGGTCTCAAACTCAAATTACCTGGGGGCGGCTGGAGGTACACTCTGGATCAGGCTGGGCCGCATCAAGTTTAAAAAAAGAAAAGAAACAAAAGCACAACTGATCCAATCTTTATTATTAACAGTTCTTCAGCATGAATGGTTCATATAGGCTTCTCTTGCCTACTCGTGTTTTTTTTAACCCCTTAACTGTCACCCCCCTTTTTGAGAATAGTCATGAAAATGCACTATCCAAACTTAAAGGGCTGTAATTCATAAATGCTTTGGAATATAGACTTAAGTTTGGTCTTGATTTAAAGATGACAATCAGCAGATTATTGCTGAAGTGAAAGCATTTCAAATATAAAATAATAGAAAAGTTATGGAAGTTTACATTTATTGAAAATGAGAAATACAGTACTAAATATTTATATTTTATATAAAATAAATATTTTACAAAAAATGTTTTACTCTAAAATTACTATGAAATCAAAGCCATATTTCTAATCAAATTGTGTTCCAAATTAGAAGTTGATATCACAAATTGAAGTCCCCATGAGATTTTGTTTAGGCGCTATACCAAAAATAGCCACCGGGTATCATTCAATTTCCATTGATTGTTTATTTGATGTATTTTCCTGCAAATTTCTGTCCAAATATCACTTCCATCATAAAACAGTCACCAGATATGGAACACTGAGACTCAGACCTTTCAAATGATATGCTTTTTGTCAAGATAAGAAATTATTTTCATTATAAAGTAGTTAAAGGTTACAACTGCTGTTATGATGTAGATTTTTCTTTTTTGAGGGGCACTCTCGTCATAAATTACTATTTTACTGTCATCATGTAATTCTTATCCTAAAACAATGGACACATATCTCTTCAGGAGTGTTAGACCTTTCCAACAATATATAGTTTGTCATGATTACATTAGGATTTAATAGTAATATAGTGAAGTAAATGTAGAAAGCCCGTATACGGGCAGGTGACAGTAACTGCCAATATTTTAAAGATTTTTGGATCTGGTTATCCTTCGTCCTTTGCACCTATCTATTACCAGCAGGTGTGTGATGCTAATTGTGTACTAATAAATATGGCCAATAGAAATTAAATCATTATGTAATACTGAAATAATAAATGTTTTTATTTAAAATAATAGACTAATTTCACAGCCAGGCTATAAACAGGTCAAACAGAACAATCAACGATTCTAGGTCGAATTCTAGTTAGGAAATTATCTATTTGGGACTATTTGCAAACGATATTTGCATAAATTGTCGTCAAATATATTATTAGTCCCGAGATTCTTCGCATGAGTGAATAAATGCGTACATCCGCTCCCTATATTTGAGTTCCTCAGTCTTCAGTCTAATGGTAGACTTTTAGTAAATCGTCTCAAATGTTTAGAGTTCTAATCCGCTCATAGTTCTCTTCATTAAAATTAGGGATGGGACGAAATATCGTTTGACAAAATATCGCGATACAAAACGTGACGAAATGCATCGAGGTCGAAAAAAAATGAATCGCGAAATAAAGATAGATGGCACTGCTGCATGATTTGCGTAGTATATAAATAATTTAGTGTTATATATATATATATATATATATATATATATATATATATATATATATATATATATATATATATATATATATATATATATATATATATATATATATATATATATATATATATATATATATATATATATATATATATATGTGTGTGTGTGTGTGTATGGGGCAGACATAAAACGCAGCGCGCATTTTCTGTTTGATCTGAGGCATAACCTTAGCCCGTAGTTGGAAAAAGTGAGAGCAGTCAGACAAAGGAAAGAAAATGGTTGACATTAGCATTAATATTCTAAACCAAAAATGCAGTTATTGCCTACATAAACTACCATATTTTCTGTTTAAATTTTATTAAACTCCAGAAAGAAAAAGTTCACTGAGCACATTCTCTGCAGTCTGAGCGCGATGCACTGCAGCTCACTCTCGGTCATGTCTGAGGTAAATCATTAACACCATCACCCCGCTTACAGAACACGTGTTTTATTGAACTAAATACATTACAATCGGCTAAAACGAATGCACAGGTTACTTTCCTGAACAAGCGCGCTCCCGAGTCGTCCGTGTTCTTCACACTGTCCACGTGAATCGCGGACCAGTTCGGCGCGCACAAGCTAAATACCGGCAGTTCAATAGGGAATGCGGATCTCTTAAAGGGGCCGCACTATATTCCTACTCGTGTAATATGGACCTCCTCCAGGCATGGTGTGGTTCTGGTTTGCTCACTGGTACACATTAACAATTTTTCATACGAACTTTGCCCTGTTCTGAATTAAACTGCCAGTGTAAAAACTCCCTTTATATTGTTAAAATGAGAGAAATCACTACTTACTCATTATTTTTAAGTTTAGGCTTAAGAGACATGAACAATTTATTAGATAAACATATCTATGACCTTTGATATGTCTAGTCTTCATGCTGTATTGATTATTATTGAATAAGTATGGTTTCACTAATAATAAATGTACATTTGCATAAAGCATGCATATTTGTCCATACCTATGTTGATTAGAGTATTAAAAACTTAATTTAAACTTAATTTAAGATACATTTACAATTGCTAAAAAGGTGTGATTTGCGCTTAATCGCGAGTTAACTCATGACAATCATGCAGTTAATCGCGATTCAATATTTTAATCGATTGACATCCCTACAGTGCCCTCCACAATTATTGGCACCCCTGTTTAAGATATGGTCGCGGACTTCTAAAAATTCTCCTTTTTTTTTAAACAACAAAGAACCAAAATGCAAAAAAAAGAAAAATCCTACCTTTCATTTAAGTACATTACTTAGGTGGTAAAAAAAAAAAAAAAAATCACAGATTTGGAAAGAAAAAACTAAATTTTGATATCGTATCGTGACGTATCGTATCGTAACCCTGGCATATCGAGGTGCATCGTATCGTGAGTTTAAGTGTATCGTCCCATCCCTAATTAAAATGTTCATCAATGATTGTTTTTTTTAAAGGTCCCGTTCTTCGCGTGTTTTCGAAGCTTTATGTTTACAGTGTGCAATATAAAGAGTTCATGTTTCGCGTGTAAAAAAACCACAGTATTCTTCACACAATTGACTTATCTGTACAGCGCTGTTTCCTCTGTCCTAAAAACGGCCTGATGATTTCCTTGTTCTATAAAGTCCCTCCTTCAGAAACACGTAACGAGTTCTGATTGGGCCAGCGCTTCCCGTGTTGTGATTGGACAGCAGCTTAGCGCACTTTGCCCGGAAAAGTCCCGCCTCTTACCATAACGGAGAGATGCAAGTGCTGAATCCGCGCTCTTCTCCACGTGGGAGAGCAACGAGACCACGCCCCCTATTTTGCGTGTTCTTGTGGGCGGAGGGTTCGTCAACAAACGGTTCTAGTGACGTCATCACAGCAGGAAGTGCAGCGGTGTAGTCCAAACCGGCCGCTCGCTGTAGGCTTTGAAAGGGAATTTCTGTTAAATAAAATATCTCGCTTGGCATTGAACTTTGAGCTTTATAATATTACAGATATTATTTATGCTCTAACAGCAACATTACACACTAACTAAAGTTTGAAAGATGGAATCGCAAAGAACAGGACCTTTAAGAGCATGGAAACGTTGAATTGTGTTTGCATTTGTGTGTGTGCATTTTAGTTTTGTGATTTCACCGAAAAGAATAGTCTCTCTCCACAACATTACGCGATAGATTGATGTGCGTTGGGCTGTCTGGGCTGTTCATTTAGCCTAGAAATCTGGACGCACTCTAGCGGCAGCAAATTTAATCTGCCCACAAGTGTCGTCTAGGAACTCTCAATACCCTTCTGAGCTGTATTCCTCACAATCTGGACGGGCCAATCACGTCGTGTATAGAGTCGGTGGGCCATAATGACGACGGCCGAGTTGCGTTTGCGTGCTTCTAGTAAACACAGAAACTGGCGAACGGCGTTCTTTCGAATCAGCTCTGACCGCGACTCTGGAAGACTTGGAGTTAAGCTTTTCTCTGAGAAAAGAACAAAGAGCGGCACTGAAGTCATTCTTAAAAAGGGAAGATGTGTTCGGAGTTTAGCCGACCGGATACGGCGAATGTTTAATCTGTCAACAAGCTCTGCTTCACCTTCGTTGCTCTGGTTGGTTGTAGCGCTATCCTATCGCATGCAGAGGGAGTTTGAAAGACAACCGTTTATCCGCCCCTCGGATTGAGCTGTCAATGGTGAGTTTCCAGACCAAACATCTTGATGTGGGTCTGGCTTGTCAGGCTACTGTTCATTTGGACTGTCTGATCAGCCTCTGTTCATGTCAATCACGCGGTGTCAACCAATTATACTGCATGAGAGGGCCGACGCAATGACTCCGCCAAAAATGGTTTTCAGAGCAATGCGCGGGCCACACTAAACTTTGATGTCAAGTAGTGGGCCACAAAATATCATCCTGCGAGTTTGAGACTCCTGCTTCAGGCAGTTCCTTTGACCTCATGATTCTCATTTGCTCTGACATGCACTGTGAGCTGTAAGGTCTTATATAGACAGGTGTGTGGCTTTCCTAATCAAGTCCAATCAGTATAATCAAACACAGCTGAACTCAAATGAAGGTGTAGAGCCATCTCAAGGATGATCAGAAGAAATGGACAGCGCCTGAGTTAAATATGAGTGTTACAGCAAAGGGTCTGTGTGATATTGCAAAAATGTCAACAATTCTGTGTTTTTCTGTCAATATGGGGTGCTGTGTGTACATTAATGATAAAAAAAAGAACTTTAAATGATTTTAGCAAATGGCTGCAATACAACAGATTAAATTTTTTTTAAAGGGGTCTGAATACTTTCCATACCCAGAAATAGTTAGTTGTGCTCCCCAGTGTTTCTAAATGCCCTCCTACATTTTCAATTTAGGAGCACGGATGCACCTTGGGGGGAAAAAGTAAGCATCAAGCCCTGTATTATATTTGATATTAAATGGTATTCCTCTCTGTTTGTGTGTTTTAGTGTATGAGCGATGGCAGCGTCTCAACTCCTGGACGAACAAGATGACCGAGACAGCGGCGACTCCCATGTGATGGTGTTGGTAGAGGATAGGACACGCCCCCAAACCGGAAGGACACGCCCCTCTCCGGACACGCCCAGTAGCGGTCAAGTGTCCGACAAGCCAAACAACAGCAAGCCAACTCGTTTGGCGCGGGGTTTCCGTAAAGCCTTGCGGAAAAACCAGGATTACGTCCGCATCACTATCCCACATTCCAGCGTCTCTCGGCTGCCGTCGGAATGGTGGAAGACGGGAATCGCCTTCGTCTGGGCTGGTTTTAACCTCATTCTTACAACCGTCATGATCACCGTCATCCACGAGAGAGTCCCGGATAAATCCGTCAGCCCGCCGTTACCGGACAAGTTCTTCGATTACGTGCCTCGTGCCAAGTGGGCGTTTTCCGTCACCGAGGTCAACGGAATGATCCTGGTGGCGCTGTGGTTCATACAATGGCTCTTCCTCAAGCACAGGTCAGCATTTTGTTTTGGAATAAAACAAAAATTATGTGGCTTAGTGTGATTTATCAAATCGCAAAGGCTGTAATTCCGTATAAAAAATAGGGGATAGGGAACTATTCAGTCTATTTCAGGGGTCTTCAACTAAAAAATTTTGGGGTCCAGTAAACGAACCCTCATCACCGGTGGTGGTCTGGACAATATTAGCCTGACAAGCCTGACCCACATCAAGATGTTTGGTCTGGAAACTCACCATTGACAGCTCAATCTGAGGGGCGGATAAACGGTTGTCTTTCAAACTCCCTCTGCACGCGATAGGATAGCGCTACAACCAACCAGAGCAACGAAGGTGAAGCAGAGCTCGCTGACAGATTAAACATTCGCCGTATCCGGTCGGCTAAACTCCAAACACATCTTCCCTTTTTAAGAATGACTTCAGTGCCGCTCTTTGTTCTTTTCTCAGAGAAAAGCTTAACTCCAAGTCTTCCAGAGTCGCGGTCAAAGCTGATTCGAAAGACCGCCGTTCGCCAGTTTCTGTGTTTACTAGAAGCACGCAAACGCAACTCGGCCGTCGTCATTATGGCCCCGCCCGCCGACTCTATACACGATGTAATTGGCCACAGTTACACAGTTGGGAGTTAGGCGAATACAGCTCCGAAGGGTATTGAGAGTTGCTAGATGACACTCGCGGCAGATTAGATTTGCTGCCGCTAGGGTGCGTCTAGATTAGGACAATATACCTTCAAAACATGAATTGTTTTTTTTTTGCCAGACTAAAGAAATTAGTGTAGAATAGGGCTGCACGATTAATCGAAATCGAACCGCAATCGCGATTTGGCTTGTGTGCGATTATGAAAGCTCAAAGGCTGCGATTTTAATTAAATAAATAAATGCCCAGTGTGTTAGCGAAGAGCAGCTCTGTGATAAACGCTGCTCCATAACGTGCGTTTGAAATAGCAACACGAGTCAAACATCTTCACAAACTAGTGAAGCGTTCATAAACCTGTTCAACAAAAGACAACGTTTAATAACATGTTTTACCCCTATGGTTTTACCTCACTTCATATCGTCAGTCGAGTGTGTGTGAGCTGATGTGGCTTCTCATCACAGAGTGAGGCAGACGATGCGTTATTTTATAGCATTCTATGTCAATCAGCACTGCATTATAATATATATTATTATTATGAAAATACCCTTGAC
This sequence comes from Pseudorasbora parva, assembly GCF_024679245.1. Lineage (NCBI taxonomy): Eukaryota > Metazoa > Chordata > Actinopteri > Cypriniformes > Gobionidae > Pseudorasbora > Pseudorasbora parva. The sequence continues at coordinate 4,306,231 of NC_090177.1, read as the reverse complement.
GGCTTGAAGAACTCAAATACACCATATTTTGCTGCAGTCGTGTTTATTGTCGTCATGTTTAATCAAAGCATCTCTATCTTCTGTTTACACAGCGTTAGCTTCACATCATGGATTTCCTGAAAACTAACGCCAATTAATTCTCTGAGGCAAATGTGGCGTTTTCATTCGAGGGCGCCCTCTGGCTTTTTAGTATGAATTAAAAACTTTTGGGTAATCAATAATAAGAATATAATACTTAATAAATTTTTTAACTTAAAAATAAACTTAAATTTAGGGCTGTACTAGAATAATCGAATATTCGTTCGGTGAGGTGGCATTCGATTTTCAGTTTTGAGATTCGAATATTCTTTTTTTTTTTTTTCTTCAACGCTCGACTTCCGTCACGGACTCTCTCACTCATGCTTGAAATAATAATAATAAATTAAAAAAAAACACCGCAACATGCTTTCAATAAAAGCATCACGCATTTTAAAGATTTAAATTAACAAAAAGTCCGAATAAGACAAAATAAATCCCTTATATAGAATAAAACTAATTGTAATAGATATTACATTTTGTCATTTTAAAAACAATTCATTTATTCTTATTCAACTGTTTATAAGCATGCTACCGTGTTTTTTATTTATTACAGTTCGTTGAAATCACTGTGTGTTAATAATTTAATTTCTGTTTTGGGATTCATTTGTTTTAAAGAAAGGTTCGTTATTAATACCTTATTAAAGTTCTTGCTCTCAACAGACTTTGTGTTTTGTATCACTTGTGCACTGTCCGTTTTCGGAGCATAAACCTGCCCGTGTAATGCGTACCGGAAACTGTTCTATTTAAAAGATTATTAAATGTTTATTAATATTTAAAGAATGTGTGCCACCTGATCATATTGCACCAAATGCAACACTGCACTCCACCGGATCTGCCGCAACACATTTACGATGCCGAAGAGTGAAACGTGAAGTCGTGAAAGATGATACAAATGCAAACCGACACTATTATTATATATTTAGCCCCACCCACCGAAGCTTCGAATATTCGATATTGATTGCCACCTAAGCTTCGAAGCTCAAAAAATGGCATACGAAACAGCCCTACTTAAATTATAAATGTATTGGACAATCCATGTTTTTCTTCAATGTACAGGAGTTTTTCCTCCACAGTGGATGCACAAGAGGTTCATATTTCATATTAAAGACAGACTTTAAGAATAACTTCTTAGACTTAGACCTTTCTAATGTTTTTTAGTCATAGGCTGTCTGCATATTAGGTAACCCAGCAGTTTTGTTTTTTTTGTTTTTGTAAAATAAGTTTTCTGTAAAATATTACAAAAATAATAATTAGTATTCGTATTATATTGTTATATTTATTCTGATGTACTCTTTTTTTTTTTTTTGTAATGATAAAAAATGTATTGTAGTGGTAATATTTCTTATTTTTTAAAATATTTTTAGCAGTAATAATAATCATAATTATTATTATTAGTCACATTAATATAAAAACACAATGTTATATACACACACTTTTCATTTGTAAAAAAATATAATAACAATAATCGCATTTTAAATCGCAATCGCAATTTTACCCAGAATAATCGCAATTATTTATATATTTTCCCCAAATCGTGCAGGCCTAGTGTAGATTAAAAAATGTCTTTATTGAACAAAATATAATATGGTCTCATACAGATAAACATGTATTTTCATATTGTTAAAGCAATAGGTAATCCTTTAATAAATGTGTCTCATTTTGAGGTTGTTCTGTTTAAGTTGCTTTGGTACAAAATATCTAAATTCAACCAGGAGCCATGTCTGACAAAAATATGATGAATAAAAAAATACCTTCATCTCTATATCTGCACTGAAAATACATTCATTTCAACATTACTAGCAAGTAAAGTGCTTTTTCTGCTGAACTGAGATAAACAGTAAGGCCGGAGATACACTGCAAGCGTGGTGTGAGCGTGGCGGTTCTGTTGCGTGTCAGCCGCGGGGCAGCTGCGTGGCATTTTATTTAAATATAAATATATTGCCTATTGATACAGCAAAGACAACGTTGGCAGTAGCCTATGGACCATACATATCTATGGTATTGATGGCAAAATAGGCTACAGAATATTTCGTTCTGTATTGACAGGTTTAATATTTCAAAATCGATAATTGTTGTTTTTTATTATTACAATTAGGCCTATATCTGCATTGATGTTAACCTACAGACTTTCAACCATGAAAATGTCATTTATTAATTTGTGTCAAAATGGCATATAAACATCTTTTCCTATGCTATTTTGCCTAGAAACGCTTCGAACACGCTCGCGTGTCGCGTGAAAAATAGGCGTCTCTTCTATTTGAAGCATGCATGCGTTTTCCAGGCAGTATGCAAGCTCTAACCGGTTAACATGGGAGTCGAAATAAAAACGGACATGCCACGCATCCAAGACGCTCACTGCACGCACGCAGTGTTTCCCCGGCCTAACAATCAATGAACCCCCCCCGTTAAAAAAACCAAACAAAACAGAAATCTCATAACATAATTTTATGTTCATTCACATGTATAGTCTCTAACTAATTAACTAACTGTATATAATATTCAACACTGCTCTCTCTGTGCTTCAAATTTCACTGGTAAAAAATCCTTAGCAATATCATCCAGAAACACAAACAGGCTGAAATAAAGTGCCACCAGTGTTGGAAAAATTTAAAAGTGCAAGAAACATTTTATATATTTATTTCACCTGTTCCTTTAAATCCAGAAAACGGTAAATAACCTCAAATAACATTTCAAAAGGCTGAGCTGAGTTGACCTTAATGACGCAACGGAAGCATAAAAATTCCTGATTCCAAAAAACCAAAAAGAACAATTAACGCATACATTGTCTGAGCTTCAGTGGGAGAAATTGGCTCATTTATTTTCTGCGCCCTTACCTCAGACTGCTGAGAATAAGTGTCTTGAAAATGTGTTTGGCTGAATCAGAAATCGCCCCTAATCCTAAATAGGGCATTATTTGAAGGGACAGCCATTTGTAGTGGTGTCTGAAACCACAGTGGACATGTTTGAGCCGATGTACACTCGATGGCTGTCCGACTTCACGGACTTGTTTTCTTTCACTCCTTCAAGTGAGCTGTAATGGTGGACTAACATGGGGTTTAGGGAGCGATGTCGGATTCAGCCTCTGTTTTCACGCCGTTTTCTGCTCACTGCATGCGTGACTGCGCGTCTGAACGTAGCAACAGTGAGCATAGTATTGTAGCCTAACTGTCATCGCAACCGTGGAAACATAGGAAAAACCGTTCTACTGAGCTGCCTGATATAAATGTGATTATTTATTTATTTTTTAAATCGCGTTTGGCATTTATATATTTCATTACGTCAAAAGGCTTTGCGGTCCGGATGGATGCGTCTTGCGGTCCGAATCCGGACCGGAGTCCGCAAGTTGGCGACCCCTGCCCTACATAGTACTCCAAAACACTGCCATCCAATCACTGCCTTGACTTATAATTTAAAGGAAGTGTGTGTAAGATTGTGGCCAAAACTGGTACTGCAATCACTTTCAGATGACTGTAGAGCGGTGTATCCCCCTCCCCCTGACTCCAGGTTGCCAGATTGGCTGCAGGAACATTTGTGAGTGACTGTATGTGTGTGAGTGACGGTGTGTGTGTGTGAGTGTGTGACGGTATGTGTGTGAGGGGGATAACTAGAGCAGATCTGGCAACCCGGATGCCCAAACACTAGTGAGTTTGTGATTGGTTGATAGGTGGAGGGCGGAGCTTCAGGCCTCAACACAAACATGTCGTCATCAACATCAGTTGAGCTGCAACAACAGCTTTATAATGACAATATCCTGCCGGACTCCTGCTGTCAGTGATAGAAGTGTTTGACATTAACATGATTTCTGAATGTCTAGAGACATATCAGGGCCATTTTATGATTCACTGAAATACATTTCTTACATACAGTTCCTTTAATTTACCGTATTCTATGCAATTGCAAACAAACTCAACTCAGTCTCATGATTCCTCCTTGTCCTGTTGTGTTGACAGAGCCATTGTGGGCCGAAGGTTTTTCTTCCTGCAGGGATTGTTGTATCTGTACCGTATGGTGACCATGTACATCACAACTCTTCCGGTTCCCAGCATGCACATGGACTGCGCCCCAAAGGTGAGTGCTGCTCAACCAACAGAATACAGAATCTCTGGATCAAAACACAGGGAAAAAAAAGGAAGAAACAAGGGATAAAAAAGCATTGATAGTTAGGGATAAGAGCAGATGACCTTATTTGTGCATTAAATGGTTTGTGTAATGTCTGGTGAGCTTAAAAGTCATGTCTGATATACACTCTATTGCCAAAAGTTTTGGGACGTCTGCCTGTACATGCTCATGAACTTTAATGCCATCCCATTGTTAATCCGTAGGGTTTAATCTGGAGTCGGCCCACCCTCTCTAACAGCTTCAGCTCTTCTGGGAAGGCTTTCCTCAAGGTTTAGGAGTGTGTTTATGGGGATTTCTGCCCATTCTTCTGGAAGCTCATTTGTGAGGTCAGGCACTGATGTTGGACGAGAAGGCCTGGCTCTCAGTCTCCGCTCTAATTCATCCCAAAGCTGTTCTATCGGGTTGAGCTCAGGACTCTGTGCAGGCCAGTCAAGTTCCTCCACACCAAACTCCTCATCCATGTCTTTATGGACCGACGCTTTGTGCACTGGAGCGCAGTCATGCTGGGACAGGAAGGGGCCGTCCCCAAACTGTTCCCACAAAGTTAAGCATGAAATTGTCCAAAATGTCTTGGTGAAGCATTAAGAGTTCCTTTCAGTGGAACTAAGGGGCCAAGCCCAACCCCTGAAAAACAACCCCACACCATAACCCCCCCTCCACCAAACTTTACATTTGGCACAATGCAGTCAGGCAAGTCCCGTTCTCCTGGCGACCACCAAACCCAGACTCGTCCATGAGACTCTCCACCTCTACCTGTCTTACTGCTCTAGAGTCCAGTGGCGGCTGCTTTACTCCACTGCATTCCATGCTTTGCACTGCTCTTGGTGATGTAAGGCTTAGATTAGGGATGTTAACCGGTGACCGTTTGACCGATGGTTGACTGTATCTATGCTAACCGATCAAAGTTCTCGGTTAAAAAAAAGAAGTGATCTCTAAATTAGGCTATTACAGACAGTGGACTAAATGCTACTACAGTTTGCCATCTCATTCCAAAAAAATTTCATAACTCTCTTGTTTGTTCTTAATAAATCAATAAAAACATTTGGCGCGAGGTCACAGCGTTTGGGTTTGCGTGCTCACAAGGTTTGCAAAAAGTAAACACTGGAGGTTAGAGCCAGGGCAGACGACAGTATGAAGCGTCGTTCCGCATAAGATGGCCTTACATTTGGAAATATATTACATCTACATTTCAGCGGTAACGCATAAGGTGTTGATCATCATCTTTATTATTGTTAGCTCTAACTCGAACTAAAGCGGCGTCTCTTCGGAGCTGTTATTTTTCTTAAATGAGCTGCGGCAATGTTTCAAATGAGCTTCTAACGCTAGACAAATGCCTTTTTCAACGCCATAACCTTGTACCCAAACCATTTCTAAACTAATTTTTTTTTATCGATTACAAACAAGCTCCTCGGAGCTGCATTTGCGGGACTCATTCGCGCTGTAGGGAATTTTAAAAAAGTGACGTGAGTCGGTGGTCGGTCAAGAAATTTTTTTTTTTCTTGAAAGGTTTATTTTTTGCCATCCCATGGATCAGCTGCTCGGCCATGGAAACCCATTCCACGAAGCTCTCTACACTGTTCTTGAGCTCATCTGAAGGACACAGAGGTCTGGAAGTCTGGAGCTGTTGGCTCTGCAGAAAGTTGGTGACTTCTGCACACTGTGACCCTCAGCATGCGCTGACCCCGCTCTGGGAATTCACTTCGTGGCTGAGTTTCTGTTGTTCCCAATCGCTTCCACTTGTTATAATCCCACTAACAGTTGAGCGTGGAATATTTAGTAGTGAGGAAATGTCAGGAATGGACTTATTGCACAGGTGGCAACCTATCACGGCACCACGCTTGAGTTCACTGAGCTCCTGAGAGCGACCCATTCTTTCACTAATGTGTGTAGAAGCGTCTGCAGGCCTAGTGCGTGATTTATACACCTGTGGACATGAAGGGATTGAACACCTGAACTCAATGATTTGGAGGGGCGGCCCAATACTTTTGGCAATATAGTTTTTGTTCATTGTTTGCTTTGCATGTAATGGTGAAGTGTAACGTGCAATTGTGGGAAGCTTTGATGCTCTTACCTTATGTTTGGTTTGTTTCTCTCTTTAGCTCTACAGTGATTCTCACGGCAAGTTCATGCGAGTTTTGCAGCTGGTCTCCGGAGGAGGATTGTCCATCACAGGCTCGCATCTCATGTGTGGAGACTTTCTGTATAGCGGCCACACGGTCATGCTGACGCTCACTTTCCTCTTCATCCAGGAATGTGAGTATGAGGAAACGTTTTTTTTCCCTGTTTTTTTTTTTTTAAGCACAATTAATAGTAAATGCAGCCTCTTGAAGTGAAGTTAATGACAACTGTTCTCTTGTCATTCGAAAGTGGTGTCTTGTCTGCTTTAGTTGTGATCTGGTCTCAGTCCACTTTATGTTCATGCTGTTGCTTTTACACATACAATAAAATGAATAACAACATCCCAGCTAATGGGGAACATTTCCATAGTTTTCTGTAATGTTTTTTGAGGTTGCTTAAATTAGGACAAAATAATGCATATGGAACATTCTTATAACTTTATTAAGATATGATTCATGTTTCTGTTCTCGTCTTTATGATGTAAATATTTTTTTGGGATGTTTAGCCACAATTTGTCACAAATATATTTTGATTTGTTTTTGATGAATGTTCTCATAATTTTAAAAGAAAAATAGACTTGAGGGTTAGGAGTAAATAATATACATATATAAAATTTAATTTTTTTGCTGATGTGCCAGTTATAGTAAATGTTCGTTATATTTCTGTTGCATTTGTGGGTTAATAAAAATGTAGCATGTGTAAAATAGGCATATAATATCGTAACATAAGCCCCTTTCACACTGCACGACCCGGAGCATTGCCGGGTCGCCTTCTTTGTAAAAGCAACCACGTCCCGGGATTGATTACCGAATTGAACCCGGGTCGGAGACCTAGTAACATTGCGGGGTTCGACCCGGGACGAGCGCTGTGTGAACAAAAGCCAAAACTAATGCCGCAACGTGTACGTAGTTATCGTGCGACTGCTAGAGCTTGTTTTTTTCAATAACACAACCCTGCAGTGCCAGAAGAGCTCGTCGGTGTTTTAAACGCAGAGTGTTCGTATACAAAATAAAATTAAACAAGCAGAAATGTGTGCAAACTGGACACAAGTCGAGACCACGGAGCTCCTTACTATCCGTGTTGAAGCTGAGATCGCTCGCCGTTATACGTCACATCAGGATGTCACGTGTCAACTCGACCCGGGACCGTTACGGGTTGTGTGTGAAAGCGCACATATTACGGCATTTCGCTGGCAGTGTGAACGGACCAAATCTAGCGACCCGGGAACAAATGCCGGGTCACGTTATTCATGTATTTGCCAGAATCGCAGTGTGAAAGAGGCTATACAGGCCCAAATGTTTGATTTCAGAGCCTCTACTTGAATGGTGCTGTGTGCTAGTTCTTTCTAATCTTAATATATAATCATAATAATAATACGGTAACACTTTATTTTCATAGTCCACTTTACACATTCTACTTACTATAAGTAAGTAACTTTGCATCTACATGTCAACTAACTGTCAAAATATTTGTAGACCGTCTCAATAATATTTACTCAAATTTATTTTGATGGTCCCTTATTCTACTAACCCGAACCCTAACCATAACCTACCAGTCTACTAATATTCTAATATGAATTAGTTGGCATGTAGTTGCAAAATTACTTCTAGTTAGTAGAATGTTTAAAGTGGAGTATCGAAATAGGGTGTAACCAATAATAATAATTTGTTACATTTATATACAGTCTTGTTCAAAATAATAGCAGTACAATGTGACTAACCAGAATAATCAAGGTTTTTAGTATATTTTTTATTGCTACGTGGCAAACAAGTTACCAGTAGGTTCAGTAGATTGTCAGAAAACAAATGAGACCCAGCATTCATGATATGCACGCTCTTAAGGCTGTGCAATTGGGCAATTAGTTGAAAGGGGTGTGTTCAAAAAAAATAGCAGTGTGGCATTCAATCACTGAGGTCATCAATTTTGTGAAGAAACAGGTGTGAATCAGGTGGCCCCTATTTAAGGATGAAGCCAACACTTGTTGAACATGCATTTGAAAGCTGAGGAAAATGGGTCGTTCAAGACATTGTTCAGAAGAACAGCGTACTTTGATTAAAAAGTTGATTAGAGAGGGGAAAACCTATAAAGAGTTGCAAAAAATGATAGGTTGTTCAGCTAAAATGATCTCCAATGCCTTAAAATGGAGAGCAAAACCAGAGAGACGTGGAAGAAAACGGAAGACAACCATCAAAATGGATAGAAGAATAACCAGAATGGCAAAGGCTCAGCCAATGATCACCTCCAGGATGATCAAAGACAGTCTGGAGTTACCTGTAAGTACTGTGACAGTTAGAAGACGTCTGTGTGAAGCTAATCTATTTTCAAGAATCCCCCGCAAAGTCCCTCTGTTAAAAAAAAGGCATGTGCAGAAGAGGTTACAATTTGCCAAAGAACACATCAACTGGCCTAAAGAGAAATGGAGGAACATTTTGTGGACTGATGAGAGTAAAATTGTTCTTTTTGGGTCCAAGGGCCACAGGCAGTTTGTGAGACGACCCCCAAACTCTGAATTCAAGCCACAGTACACAGTGAAGACAGTGAAGCATGGAGGTGCAAGCATCATGATATGGGCATGTTTCTCCTACTATGGTGTTGGGCCTATTTATCGCATACCAGGGATCATGGATCAGTTTGCATATGTTAAAATACTTGAAGAGGTCATGTTGCCCTATGCTGAAGAGGACATGCCCTTGAAACGGTTGTTTCAACAAGACAATGACCCAAAACACACTAGTAAACGGGCAAAGTCTTGGTTCCAAACCAACAAAATTAATGTTATGGAGTGGCCAGCCCAATCTCCAGACCTTAATCCAATTGAGAACTTGTGGGGTGATATCAAAAATGCTGTTTCTGAAGCAAAACCAAGAAATGTGAATGAATTGTGGAATGTTGTTAAAGAATCATGGAGTGGAATAACAGCTGAGAGGTGCCACAAGTTGGTTGACTCCATGCCACACAGATGTCAAGCAGTTTTAAAAAACTGTGGTCATACAACTAAATATTAGTTTAGTGATTCACAGGATTGCTAAATCCCAGAAAAAAAAATGTTTGTACAAAATAGTTTTGAGTTTGTACAGTCAAAGGTAGACACTGCTATTTTTTTGAACACACCCCTTTCAACTAATTGCCCAATTGCACAGCCTTAAGAGCGTGCATATCATGAATGCTGGGTCTCATTTGTTTTCTGACAATCTACTGAACCTACTGGTAACTTGTTTGCCACGTAGCAATAAAAAATATACTAAAAACCTTGATTATTCTGGTTAGTCACATTGTACTGCTATTATTTTGAACAAGACTGTAACACTTTTCTGGGTACTCAAAGCATTTCGCATATAGAATGGGGAATTTCCTCAACCACCACCAATGTGCAGCATCACCTGATTAAGTGACGGCAGCAAAAGTAAAGTTAGGAGGGGCTGCTTCATTTAGGACTGTTGCACTACAGTTTTCTTCTAGCCACGTTTAGAAGCAAAAAATCTAGTTTGTTTGTGTTTAAGTCGTTGACTAGAAATTATTTGTTCTTAAGTGAACAGATGTTTAAAAGTGCTAACTTAACACTTAATTTTATTCCCCACATTAGTCTTAGTTTGACAGGCAGCAGATTATATTGGTTTTCTAAATGGCCTGACAAGGCCTTAGATTTTTTCACGTAACACAACAGGGATGGAGAAAGAGGCGGGCACACTGGTGTTAGCTTATGACCCAGGACCAGTAGTGAAGAAGTGAAGACAAAGAGGATTGCAATTAAAGGGGTACTTCAGCGCTGGGAAGATGAATCTGTATTTAAACTGGGTCATCAATGTAGTAGAAATGTGAAATTATTTTTGAATTTGGTGCCTTCTAGACTGAGAAAAGACAGAAAATGTATTTTTGTCTCATGGGGATGAACGACTACAATTCCCAGAATGCTTCGCTGCCCTGTGAGGCCATTCCCAAAGCCACCGTTACTGGATTACTGTGACTGAGTTGGAGAAGACACTACAATTAAAAACTGAACGTGTGTGTTCAATATAATGAGTGAGTCGCCGCGCGAGTCTCACAGCACTGAGCACTGACTGCAGGAGTCAGATAAATGAGCTGATGAGCTCATGATGAGAGCTGAGGTAATCACGACTACATTCGCGGCATACATTCACAACGTGAGTTCAGTCTGCCGCGTTTCAGTTCATGCCTTTGCAAGCTTAACTTTCATAGAAATTAATTTGAGAAGTTAAAAGACTTCCATTGCTCACCATAGCTCCGTTTAAATGAGTGCCTGTAGCTGAGCTGAGCTGTGAGTGTGATCTCCATCCCTCATGCGCGGGTTCAAAACATGCGGAAATGGCTCCCTCTGCCGGCTGTAGTCTTTAGCCTTTGGTTAAACATTCCTCCTATGATGCAAATATTGTCAATTTGCATCATAGGAGGAATTTTTCCAGAAATAAAATGCATAAATCTCTTGTCTCAGGGGGATATGAGGGGGATAAGCACAATCATTTGATTATACTCCAGGGTTTCTACTGATACAAAGCCATATGCTAATCGCTGAAGTAACCCTTTAATTAAAAGAAAAATGTACTTAAGAATAGTTTGTAGTTTCAAAAGCAGAAGCCAGCTTCAAGTCTCACAAAGAGTTCGTAGGCCGCGCTCCCTCTCTCACAGTCTCGTTGCCTCGCCCTATCGTACATACAATTGTCCCAACAGTTATACCGTTTTCAAGGTCTTATCCACGTCATTACTGCAATGTGGATGGTTCTGATTGGCTCAGAGACAATGCACAGTCATGGTAAATTTCCACTCGAGTCAGTTAATCTGATGCACGTTTCCATAGAGGTGTCACTTGTTGACGCTCTCCCCCGGAATTCAGCCCGTAGTGACCTTCTAGGTCTGGAGCAGGCGCCAGCTTGCCCAGAACAACAAGTCCACCCATCTCTTAGGGTGCCTATTGTACACCATTCTCAACACTGATCTATAACATAGAATATTGCGCACATACACAGATACACAGTCTCTCCACGGTTGGAGCTGATTAAGCTCCAGTTCTAACCAAAACATATTGATAAAGTGCTTTCTTTCAGAGAGAGAGAGAGAGAGAGAGAGACACGATATTCAAATATTCCTATCTAATATGATTTATGGCCTGTAAGGTTGCTAGAATAATAATTATACACTGTTTAATAATAGGCCAGAGGAGAACTGGCCCCCCGACTGAGTCTGGTCTCTCTAAGGTTTATTTTTCTCCATCATGCCCTGATGGACTTTCGGTTCCTTTGGTCGCGCTTGGCTTGCTCAGTTGGGGACACTAAAATTATGATCCAAGTTATGCAACTAAATATATAAATAAAAATGTATTAATTAGGTCATATTTAATTTTATAAACTATCCAAATCAAACTAGCCAAATCAAATTTTGTTGCAATATTGTCCTGTTTAACACTGAAGCTGCTTTGAAACAATCGTCATTGTAAAAGCGCTATATAAATAAAGTTGATTAATTGATTCACAATAGTACAGGCAATATGCATCTCGACTCTTCAGTGTTTCAGTACAAGGAAATATAAAAGGAATAATATATAATAAATTAAACGAAAGACACTTAAAGCTCCACTGTGTGATATTTTCCCCCATCTAGCGGTGTAAAGGTATATGACCAGTGAATATTAGTTTCTGTTCCTCTCAATTCTGATTTCGTTTTAACTCCTACGGTGGCTGATTTAGTCCAAGATTAACATGGCAGTCCCCCTCTTCACATTCGACAAGGTGCCATCGAGTGTTAAAACGCGAAAGGCGAAGCTTGAATTTACGGGTATGTCCCTCTTTGGCTACTGTACTTTCAAAATGGAGGGGCAACATGGCGACCGGCATTCGAACCCCTCACCCGGCATATTATAAACTTACGAGAATACTTTATTACTTGAAAGAAGTAAATATACATTAATGAGCACATATATTTTTGAAAGAACTAAGTGTTCTTAGCTAAGAATAAGCTAAAAAAGTTACACAGTGTAACTTTAAGAAAACAAAGCAAAATCATAACTGGAAAGAATCATTATAATAATATAGGAAGATAAATATTGATTAAGGTTTTGATTATGAAGTTAATTAGGATATATATGCTATATACAGGTATATTGACGAGGCAGTGGATTTCAGAATTGCTCTTTCAAGCCAATCAGGAGAGTGGGATGATTTAGGAGGCCATGATGGACAGGGACCAATGAGTAAAATTTCTTGTGTGGTTACATTTGTTGTTTTGTGTCGTAGACTCGCCCCGCTCGTGGCTCTGGCGTTGCTTTCACGTGGTCTGCTGGTTGTTAAGTGCAGTGGGCGTGGTCTGTATCCTGATAGCTCATGAGCATTACAGCGTGGATGTAGTGGTGGCATATTTCATCACTTCCCGCCTCTTCTACTGGTACCACACCATGGCCAACAACCAGGTAAAAGCTCACAAAAACGATATAAAAACGAATTTGAGCTTGGAAACTTGCATAGAAATCTAAGATTTGTTAAGTTGCAGCTGAATGAAGTTGACAACATATATATACATACACATATATATACATATATACATGCATGCATGCATGCATACATACATACATATACACACACACATATTAAAACGATTAGTGAAGGATCATGTGACTCTGAAGACTGGAGTAATGATGATAAATTCAGCTTTGATCACAGGAATAAATATTTTGCAGTATATTCATATTGAAAACTATTCACTTTTCACACTCTTCAATGTATTTTTGTGCAGATAATAGCAGATTAGAAACTTCTATCAAAAACACCTTTTTTTATTAAACTTTTTAATGCTAGTATAGATAATTGGTCAAAAGCTACTAAAACAAAAGTGGTAACACTTTACAATAAGGTTGTATTAGTTAACATTAGTTGATGCATTAGTTAACATTAATGAACAACACCTCTGTTCAGCAATAATTCATCTTTTTACGTTAGTTAATACAGCTGTTCATGTTAGTTCACAGTGCATTAACTAATGTTAACAAGATTATAATAATGCATTAGTAAATGTTGGAAATAACATTAAAGGGTTAGTTCACCCCAAAATGTAAACTGTCATTAGTCCCTCATGTGGTTGGACACCCGTCAGACCTTCGCTCATCTTCACACACAGATGAAGATATTAGTGTTGAAATCCGATGGCTCAGAAAGGCCTTCATTGACACCAATGTCATTTCCTCTCTCAAGACCCATAAAGGCACTAAAGACGTCGCTACAAAGCCCATCTCACTACAGCGGCTCTACAATCATTTATGAAGAGGCAAGAATAGTTTCTTGTTAGATGTGCAAAAAAACCTAAATAACGACTTATAGTGATGGGCCGATTTCAAAACAAAGATTCGAACCGTAGTGAATCGATTCATGATTCGGATCGCCAAAGTCACGCGATTTTAGCAGTTTGACAAGCGATCCGAATCATTAATCGATTCACTGATTCATAACCCTTTGAAACTTTGTTTTGAAATCGGCCCATCACTATATAAATCATTATTTAGTTTTTGTGCGCACACAACTATTCTCGATCCGGCTTTGTAACGACGTCTTTAGTGCCTTAATGGGTCTTGAGAGAGGAAATGACATTGGTGTCAATGAAGGCCTTTCTGAGCCATCGGATTTCAACACTAATATCTTCATCTGTGTCTGAAGATGAACGGAGGTCTGACGGGTGTCCAATGACATGAGGAATTAATGACAGAATTTACATTTTTGGGTGAACTAACCCTTTAAACAAAGATAAATAAGTGCAGTTCATTATTAGTTTGTTAACTAATGAACCTTATTGTAAAGTGTTACAAAAAAAGCAAACTGGACCAAAATAACCACCATGTTTTGGATTCTCTCCTGATTTTTTTTTTTTTTAGGCTTTGAGAGGATCTCCTCACAACTACCTGAACCGAACATGGTGGTACCTGGTGTTTAACTTCCTGGAGAAGAATGTTAAGACCACAGTTCCCTGCACGTTCTCATGGCCCGTATCGCTTCCGTCCACGAGCGTCAAGAACCCGTGCAAAAGCTACTCAAAAGTGCAGAGCACACGAGATGAATGATGGGCTAAAGTGTCAGACTGTGCATTTGTTGGCTAACAATGTCACAGTAGAAACGTGTAAATGCGAGTGTGTGCCACAGAACAATGTGTGATTTTTTTTAGATCCTGATTACTTGAAGTGCAGCACCTCAGACCTGTCTGACAGCTTTACATGCTTTGGATGGAAGAAAATGTGTGGTTCCTGGTGGAGTTTATATCTGTGTAAATGTGCCGTTCTTCGTCCGAAGGGAACCGAGCGTTCAGTGTTTGTTCCTGATAGTGTTTTTTCCCCACATCATACTCAGACATAATTTAGATTTTAATGATGTTTCACAATGAAGGATTGAAAAGTAGTTGTATAGTTTTTAATTTATGTGCATTGCCTTGTGAAAGAAATGTTTTATTTGTTTTATGCAAAATAAATACTATTTTCTTAAGGTTCCCACGGACTAATTGGTGGTTTCAACTTTCAAAAAATCACTTCATTTGGTTTCTAGGAGAAAAATGGGCAGTAACTTTATAAACGCATCAGATTATTTGGTTTTTCTATTAAACCAGAGGCCTGTTTGCATGAATCCATCTGAACAAACTGAGTTATGGACAGTAACTAAGCTCATTTACTCAAGTACTGTACTTAAGGACACTTTTTGAGTATCTGTACTTTACTTGAGTATTATTTTTTCTTTAAACTCATGACTTTAGCTTCACTACATCTGAAAGACAAATATCATACGTTTTACTCCACTACATTTCTATCAAGGTCCTCGAAGTCGAAAGTCGTTTCTGTCGCAGCTCTGAAAGTCAGCGGATGATTTTTTTCTTCTTTAAAAGGTGTTTGGGTTTTTGCAGAAAGCCTTTCAGGAATCACTCTTGTAGAGTCTCGTGAAGTTCAATGATTTCACAGCATTTATTAAACACTGATTTATAGTTTAGAGCAAAATGGAAGAAGACGGATGTCCAAATGCTCATTTAGTGGAGTATTCACATAAAGAAAGTTGATTCTGTCTTCAGTGAAGGTGAACAGTGTGAGAATATCAGATGTGTATCAGTGTATTGGATCCGTGCATTCGGCCTTAAAGTGACAGCAGCTTTATAAAGAGCTTTGTACGTTTTCTACAAGTATTTAAATGAGTTTAAGTTAGTCGTATAGTACGTCAGATGGAGCGTCACTGACTGGCTTAAACCATGATGGCATAATGTGCATTAATACAACAATAATAAAATGTGTTGACAAAGGAGTTTACTTTTAATACTAATCATTATTATGATTATTTTAAAATGAACTTTTAAAAACGAATACTTCTGTACTTGTACTAAAAGGGGTGAAATGCTGTTTCATGCATACTGAGCTTTTTACACTGTTAAACATAGACAAAGTTTCAAAAACTAATGTTGGACGTTTGATGGAGTATTTCTGTGTTAAAAATACTCCTTCCGGTTTCTCACAAGTTTCGGAGAGTTTTTTTCGAGTATGGATCGGCTTGACGTTAATAGAGCGGAAGGTCCTTGTATGGGCCGTACGGGCTCTTCTCCCGGTAGGGTGCGCGCGCGTGACTAGAGCGAGAGAGGAAATGCACGCCCATAAACACTCGCTCAGGTGCAGATCCAATTGTCCGTGAACACTTACGTCGGTTATAGTCCGTGCCGCGCTCCACTTTATCCCTATGGGTGACGTCGAGCGGCTTCAACGCTTCAGCACAGCATTCTGGGAAGGCAGCTCTGCATTTGAACCGATCTGAACGCAGAAATGACGGGAAGCTTCACAACATCGCTTCAGTCGCGTCGCAAAGTGGATCTCCACGGTCACTGCTGTCAGGACTTCACCAAATCATACCAAAGAAGTGTGTTTTTGACGGCGCGGTCCCAGCGATAAAGGTTCGGTCCTGCTTTGGAAGCAGCTGGTGAGTTAAACTGCTTCAAATGTCTGTGCTGTTGGCTATCGTCGCGTGAGTAAACATCAGTAAACGACACGATCGCGTGCTTCGTCATTCAAATGCGCTAACGGTTACTCCATTGTTGTTCTCTGTATAACGTTACACTAGTCTGACGTGCAAAACCGTTTTGCTTGCTACTGCTAAGGTTTAGTCGCATACAATAGTCCATAAACCGAATCATGTCCTCATAAACTGCGAGTAAACACACACAAATGATGACAGGCCACTAAATACAGTCCATACCACAGAGACGGACGTCCTGCTGCTGCTGTTTCTCCTGTTCAGTTTATTTCAGCCTCCGAACGTGATTCTGGATCATTATCTGTATTAGCTGAGATCGATAGCAAGGGTTTCTCCACGCTTGAGGACGTCACCGCTTTCTGCGCACTCGTCATTCTTTACAGGGTGTCCGCGGGGTTTTAAAAAATATTAAAAAGTGATAAATCAAAATTGTCAAATTTAAGGCCATTAAAAGTGTTAAATGTGGTCTCAGAGGTATTATTTTTTTCAAATTAGGTATTATTTTTTCAGACTATCAGGTGTCCTATTCTGATTGAAATTCTATCTGCGTTCGCGTTAGTTTGTTTAAATATGGGCTTTAGCAGATCTGGGCACATAATCAAAGATCTTTCGTCTCCGTCTTAACGTATGTTTGATGCTGACGTCATATTCAGTGGTCGTTCGGCATCATCTCAGAACACTGCGCGCTCAACAGAAGTGGCTGGCTTACGGTTTATTTTAGACTTGCTTCAAGACATATCTTCAACGACTATCCTCATAACAGCAATCTTAAATGATTTATATAAAGTCTAAAATGAACCAAAAGAGTTGTGAGAGAATGAGGCGCGATCCATAGACGGTAGACATAGACAGTGAGATCCGCGTGTCTGTCTGCTCTTAAAGGGACAGCAGCCGATAAAGCTTCCTGTCAGTAAAGTTAAAGAACAAAGGGAACAGAGAAAAGTACTCGCTGCTCTTGACTAAATAACTTTTGTAGCTTTAATAAGGATTAACTATTTCATTTATAGTTTATGCAGTGCAGATTGCATATAACTTTATAAAATGTCTGTATATTTTCTAACTGTTAAAACAGGAAGGGCAGGAGTAAACATATTATGGGTTTATGTTAGCATTGTTTTAAGTTAACTTAAATTAAAAACTGTTAAAAAATGTAATGAATGTATAAAAAAAATCAGTAGCTGTATTAATATCAGTAATACTGACCTTCATTCATAAAAAGATGCCATTTAAACAAGTATTTAAAATATACTGTCTTTATGTTGTTTCTACTTTAATTTGATTAACTGTGAAATTATTATATTAAAAAATATATTAAAAACGTACAAAAACATTTATTTTTTATTGTGATTAATCACAGAAAAAATGTGTGATTAATCTAGTTAAAGTTTTTAATCGATTGACAGCACTAGTTTTTAGTATTTTGTTAAATTAAACAACTTATCACAGTTATAGAAATGTAGTATTTGGCTCAGGTTTTGTTGTTGGAAAAAAAAAACACTAAATAATTGAATTGCTGAATTACCAATTATTAATTGAAATCAGATGTGTGTGCAGTAATGCTTCTCCTTAACCAACCTTTGTGAATGTTGAGATATATTTTATTGTCTGAATGATAACTTAATACAGATTTCCTCCTGGTGTCGATTCTAAATCTATTCTTTTTTGTGTTATATATGTCAAAATCTGTGTAAATAATAGGTCGCTGATTAACACTTGCAATTCAGTGTCGTGATGGTTTTAAAAAATATTCTGAAGGTAGTAAAAAAGGTATTAAAAAGTAGTAAATTTAACTTAAGGATTGCTGTATATAACCTGCTTTAGCTCCGCCCACACGATACGCCTCCAGGCACTCTGTTTTTTCCGGAAAGACTCGGTACAGCCTATATTTCTTTTATAAATATAATAAAACTAAAGACTTTTCGGAGATATGAAGAATGCAATACTACTCTGTAGGTACTCAAGATTGACATGAGATTGACTGAAACTGAGTGCTTCACCCCCCCTTAAAGTAAAAATCAGTTTTTACAACTTTCACTTGTAACGGAGTAATATTTAATCAGTAGTACTTTTACTCAGTTAATGAAGTGTGTACTTTGTCCACCTCTGGTTACAGAATAGGTTTAGAGTTGACAAATCCATACAAATTCAACCGGGTGCCCAGGGCTGCTAAAAATCCACTAATTCTGCTAATCAGCTCCGTGTTTTCTCGCTCCGCAGCATCATTTAAAGTCTGTGGAAGTGCCTGCTTTCTTTGGAGATGACAGTTCCAGAATGTCGTCCCTTTAACAGGTAGATTACAAACTACAATCCACAACATTACCGACGGTGGTTGATCCGCGGAATTAGTAATTTGGTAGTTTGTTTGTTTGTTTTAACATTGCAAACATGGATTCAAAGCTTCAGCTTGTCAGCGGGTATATTGCCATATATAAATGGTAAATGGAGTGCATTTATATAGCGCTTTTAGCAGACCAAAGGGCTTTACATTTTTGCCTCACATTCACCCATTCACATACAGACGGCGATGTCAGCCATGTAAGGGGCCATCCAGCTCATCGGGAGCAGCTGGGGTTAGGTGTCTTGCTCAAGGACACCTCGACATTCGGTCAGGTGGAACCGGGGATTGAACCACCAACCTTTTGGTTTGCAGACAACCTACATGAACCACTGAGCCACTGCCGCCCCAAGTAGTAGGCTACTGTAGAATATTTAGCAGACAGTTTGCCACACTTTAACTTCTGTAAAATATATTTCCTATTATAATCAATTTTATGAGTTAATACTAGTATCTACACTCACCTAACCTAAAGGATTATTAGGAGCACCATACTAATACTGTGTTTGACCCCCTTTCGCCTTCAGAACTGCCTTAATTCTACGTGGCATTGATTCAACAAGGTGCTGAAAGCATTCTTTAGAAATGTTGGCCCATATTGATAGGAGAGCATCTTGCAGTTGATGGAGATTTGTGGGATGCACATCCAGGGCACGAAGCTCCCGTTCCACCACATCCCAAAGATGCTCTATTGGGTTGAGATCTGGTGACTGTGGGGGCCATTTTAGTTCAGTGAACTCATTGTCATGTTCAAGAAACCAATTTGAAATGATTCGAGCTTTGTGACATGGTGCATTATCCTGCTGGAAGTAGCCATCAGAGGATGGACATGGTCAGAAACAATGCTCAGGTAGGCCGTGGCATTTAAAGGGGTGATGAATTGAGAAATCAACTTTCCCTTGAGCTTTTGATATATAAAAGGTCATGGTAATATAAGAATATCCTGTAAATTTCAGAGCTTAAAACTTCATTGTTAGTCAAAGAAAAGCTTTTATAGACACCAGGCTCAGCAAATGGTCCTGTGCTTTATACTGACGTCAGTGCGCGACGCAACACCGCCTCTACCGCGCGTCTAATCCAGTAGCCCCGCCCACCGACTTGTCTAATCCAGTAGCCCCGCCCACCGACCCATCTAATCCAGTAGCCCCGCCCACCGACCCATCTAATCCAGTAGCCCTGCCCACTGACTAATCTAATCCAGTAGCCCCGCCCACTGACTCGTCTAATCCAGTAGCCCTGCCCACTGACTAATCTAATCCAGTAGCCCCGCCCACTGACTCGTCTAATCCAGTAGCCCTGCCCACTGACTAATCTAATCCAGTAGCCCCGCCCACCAACTCATCTAATCCAGTAGCCCCGCCCACCGACTCATGGAGGGCTGTGCTATCTGGTCAACAACAATAAACATGCAGAGGAAGATTAAGATATTGCGCTATTCCTGGGTGTGGAAGAACACAGTCGCTGCATAAGCTTACTTCGGATCCTAATATCAGGAATGAGTGGTTGAACTTTATTTTTAATGAAGTTCCAGCTGACGTGGGGAAGACATGTTCACTTCAGTTCACTGCGGGATCGTTTGTAAACCAATCTCCGGCCGATGCTGGATGTGGATCCGACAGGAATGGTGCAACACACGTATGTGAGTAAAATGTGTTTTTATATGTAATAGTATTGCATTGTTATAGATCGTTTTGCTTATGTGTACGTGTCTAACAGAACATACCTTTAGCACGCTGGACTCGTATGGGCCAATCAATCTCATTATATTCCGTTCTTGATCAGTGCTGTTGTCTCTCTCTTGACATTTGAAGGGCGTGCGTGCGTGCATGTGTGTGTGTGTGGACACGGTTCGCACTTATATTGTCCGATCTTGCAGGCTGTGTGTAATATAAAAATAATAGTCCAATCAATTGCGTGCCAATGAGAAATAAATCATTGTGTTTGTTTGATAAAGACGTTTACAAGCCCTGTGATCGAGAAAATCATTCTGGTTGCCGCTTCTCCCTCGTTCTCTCCTCTCCATCATGTCAACTGACAGCAGAGCTTAAACTCATTAAATGTGCAAATCTTATCCAATCTTAGCCGTGGGCGTTTACTTCCAAGTCTCCAGTGACACGCCCATCAAAACCCAGCGTTCAGGAAAGAGCCTCAAAACCAGAAAATAGCCTATTACAGCAGTTCCCAAATTGGGGTGCGCGCACCGGCCACTAGGGATGCGTAAGAGAATGTATGTAATGGGAAAAAAATGCTCTTTTTTTATTTACAACAAGCGCGTCTGCTGCCCTTTTCATTTTAGGTCGTTTTTTTCACTGAGCACATTCTCTGCGGGGCCGTACCCAGGATTTTCTAAATACCGAGGTCCAAATATGAATTTTAGAGGGTTTGAAAAAAAAAACATTTCCCTCCTTTAGATATGCATTTTAAGACATAAGAAAATCAAAGAATCAGCTAACTGTAGCTTTAAAACCATGTCAGTGTGCAGTATAAATTATTTTAAGAAGAGAACTGATTTTTATAAATGAGAATCTGGTTAAATGTTGCAAAAAATTAGACTCCAAATTAGAAAATCCGAAAATCTGTTTTGTTTTTAAATCGTGCCAAAGACGACATATGTGTGACTCCGTCTTTGAAAACCTGGCTAAAGTAATTTTTGTGATTTACATTATGTAAAGAACATTATTTGAACATATAACCTTGATTTATTTAATGTTGAATGAGTAAGATCATGTCAAAGATAGAAATCAATGTGAAAATATAACCAAAGAGTGAAATCAAAATGTGATGCTCCTAATCTCAATATTAGATTATGAGACTTTAGCCTGGATTTCACAGACAAGAATCACATTATGTGTAGCAATTAGAAATATATTGTAGGCTAATGCTTTTTCTATTCTGAGCACAGTGGGCTACCTGCTCTTTCTGTCTCATCTCTTTCTTTTTCCCCCAGTCTCCTTCTCTTGCCCTGTATCTTTTTTCTTTTCAAAGCTGAGCTTTGTTTGAAGCAGTCTTTTCATCTTCGTCTGTATAGTTATTAGTTTGCATCCCTGATTATTAAGCGCTTTCGCGGTGTTGTGATGTCAAACATTAGTTGTTGTTCGAAGCGCCGGTTGGTGGTTGTGGCATTTGTCCCGCCTCTCCTCCACTGTGATTGGACATTGATGTTCACCCAAAGTTAAGCTGTGGGCGCTCAACGCGTAAAAATGGACAAAACCTGCCAGCTGTTGGCGCTATATTGAAAAGTGCGGCGCATCCATTGGAAACAATTGAAACATACGCCGGGCGAGGCGAGACCACCTGTTTGTACACGCCGCCTTAATAAGCTATTGTTTTGCAACTTCTAAGTTATTATGTACACCTCGGAGAATTACCGAGGTCCGGACCTCAATGGTGGGTACGGCCCTCTCTGCAGTCCGAGCGCGATGCACTGAAGCTCACTCTCACTCAGGTAAATCATTTACACCATCACTGCTTACAGTTTACATGAGTTTTATTTAACTAAATACATTACAATCGGCTAAAACTAATACGCAGGTTACTTTCCTGAACAACAGTGCTCCCGAGTCCGTGTTTCTCACACTGTTCACGTGAATCGCGGCACAGTTCGGCGCACACACACAAAATGGCAGTTCAATAGTGAACGCGCATCTCTTAAAGTGGCCGCACTATATTCCTACTCGTGGAATATGGACCTCTTACTTACAGGATGGTAGCATTTCATATTTGGCCGCTGTTTTAGGATTGAAATGTTAAACTACCGATAAAAAAATCCGGCAAACTAATAAACCTTTGTTTAATTTATAATGTATATAATGTGATTTAATGTGATAATAGATATACTGTCTAGGCAAGGCAAGGCAAGTTTATTTATATAGCACATTTCATACACAATGGCAATTCAAAGTGCTTTACATAGAAAGGAATTAAAATAGGGCTAAAAAATGCATAAGAAAAAGAATACAATGTAAAGAGAATTAAAAATAATAAAATTATGATAACCAAAGAAAAGAACAGGTAAACTAAAACAGTTATTAAAAGAGTTTAAAAAATGATGCATAGATAAGTTGCGCTCAGTCGGACATACAGTGGCTCAGAGCTCATTCAGTAAATGCTCAGCTAAACAGATGTGTTTTGAGTCTGGATTTGAATGTGGCTACTGTTGGAGCACATCTGATCTGTTCAGGAAGCCGGTTCAGCTGCGGCTGGCATAATAGCTAAACGCAGACTCTCCTTGCTTTGAGTGAACTCTTGGTATTTCTAACTGACTTGATCCTGCTGATCTGAGTGATCTGTTGGGTTTGTATTTAATCAGCATATCTGCGATGTATTGAGGTCCTAGCTCATTGAGTGATTTATAAACAAGTAATAGTACTTTAAAGTCGATCCTAGATGTAACTGGAAGCCAGTGTAAAGCCCTGAGGACTGGTGTGATATGGTCATATTTTCTGGTTCTGCTCAGAATCCTGGCAGCAGCGTTCTGTATGAGCTGCAGCTGTCTAATGGTCTTTTTAGGAAGGCCGGTGAGAAGGCCGTTACAATAGTCCACCCTACTGGTGATGAAAGCGTGAACCAGTTTCTCTAAGTCTTGCCTGGAGACAAAACATCTAATCCTTGCAATATTTTTCAGATGATAGTATGCTGATTTAGTTATTGCTTTGACATGACTACTGAAACTCAGGTCTGACTCCAAAATCACACCAAGATTCCTGACTTGATTTTTTTGTTGTCAGGCCTTTAGCCTCAAGATATGCGTTCACCTTGAGAATTTCATCTTTGTTTCCAAATGTAGTGATTTCGGTTTTGTCTTTGTTTAACTGAAGATAGTTTTGGCACATCCAGTTGTTAACTTCATCAATGCATTTGCACAGGGAGTCAATGGGGCTGTAGTCATTAGGTGACAGTGCTAAGTAGAGCTGGGTGTCATCAGCATAGCTGTGGTTTTTTTCATTATTTGGCTCAGTGGCAGCATATACAGGTTAAACAGGAGAGGTGCAAGAATGGACCCTTGTGGGACTCCGCATGTCATGGACGTCCACTCAGACTTATGGTCTCCTATACTCACATAATAACCTCTCCCTTCTAAGTATGACCTGAACCATTTCAGGACCATCCCAGAAAGCCCGACCCAGTTTTCCAGCCTGTCTAGAAGTATGTTGTGGTCAACAGTGTCGAATGCAGCACTGAGGTCCAGTAGAACCAGAATTGACGTTTTGCTTGTATCAGTATTTTAGCGAATATCATCTGTGTCTAGGGCACAGGCTGATGTTTTAAGATGCTGTACTGTGTCTTCTAAAATTTTACCGTCAATTGTTTTGAAATCAGACATAGTAATTTTCTGAGGTTTTGGTCTGACCCTAGAGCAACTCAAGGATGTGCTGATCGCCTTTCTGATATTTTTGATTTTCTCTGAGAAGAAGGAAGCAAACTCACTGCATTTGCTGTCTGAGAGCATTTCTCTGGGAATGTGACTCGGGGGGTTTGTTAGTCTGTCTACAGTAGCAAAAAGAGTGCACGTGTTGTTTATGTGTTTGTTTATAATATTTGAGAAGAAGGTCTGTCTAGCTTTGCCTAGTTCAACATTGAAAGCATGAAGGGTGTCTTTATAGATGTTATAATGGACTACAAGTTTTGTCTTCCTCCACTTTCGTTCAGATTTTCTGCATTGTCTTTTCATTATTTGAACTGCTGTTGAGTTTCTCCATGGTGCCTTTTGTTTGGTACTCTTTTTCCTGATTTTCAGAGGAGCAATATCATCAATTACACTCTTAACTTTTGAGTTAAAGGAGTCAAGGAGAAAATCAACAGAGTCTGCAGATATGCTTGGTGTTAGAGATAAAGCCTTCATAAACAGCACATTAGTGTTCTCATTTAAGCATCTCTTTTTGACAGAGACAGATCTAGCTTCAATGGCAGGAGAGATTGAGATGTCAAAGAAAATACAGAAATGATCAGACAGTGCCACATCCTTAATAACAATCGATGAAATGTTAGACCCTTACTGATAAGTAAATCTAGAGTGTGTCCACGATTGTGTGTGGGCCAATTTACATGCTGTGTCAAATCAAAAGTGTTAAGAACAGTCATGAGCTCTTTTGTTTTACTGGATTCAATATTGTCTATGTGAATGTTAAAATCCCCAGCAATAGCAAAACAGTGAAACTGAGGAAATTATTGATAACAGTTCTGTAAATTCCTCAATAAAGGCTGGAGAGTACTTTGGAGGCCTATAAATAATGATAAGCAGGATGCGTGGAGCACCTTTTAACACAGTACCCAGATATTCTAGAGACAAATAGTCACCAGATGATACTTGCTTACATTGAAAGACATCTTAAAAAAGAGCAGCAACACCTCCACCTCTCCTAACAGCTGTGCAGACACTCATAAAAGTAGAGTTAGGAGGGGCTGCTTCATTGAGGACTGTTGCACTACAGTTTTCTTCTAGCCACGTTTCAGTTAAGCCCCTTTCACACTCCGATTCCGGCAAATACACGGATAATGCGACCCTGGCATTTGTTACCGGGCCGCTAGATTTGGTCCATTCACACTGCCAGTGAAATACCGTAATATGTGTGCTTTCACACACAACGCTTAACGGTCCCGGGTCGAGTTGACACGTGACATCCTGATGTGACGTATAACGGCGAGCGATCTCAGCTTCAGCGCGGATAGTAAGGAGCTCTGTGGTCTCGACTTGTGTCCAGTTTGCACACATTTCTGCTTGTTTAATTTTAGTTTCTTTTGTATACGAACACTCTCTGCGTTTAAAACACAGACGAGCTCTTCTGGTACGGCAGGGTTGTGTTATTGAAAAAACAAGCTCTAGGAGTCGCACGATAACTACGTACACGTTGCGGCATTAGTTTTGGCTTTTGTTCACACAGCGCTCGTCCCTGGTCGAATCCCGCAATGTTACTAGGTCCCCGACCCGGGTCGAATTCGTTAATCAATCCCGGGACGTGGTTGCTTTCACACAGAAGACGACCCGGCAATGCTCCGGGAATATTGCGGGTCCGACGTGCAGTTAGAAAGGGGCTTTAGAAGCAAAAAATCAAGGCTGTTTGTGGTTATTAAGTCGCTGACTAGGAATGATTTGTTCTTAAGTGAACAGATGTTTAAAAGTGCTAACTTAACAGTATTATTTTTTTCACCCACATTAGTCTCAGTTTGACAGGTAACAGGCAGCAGATTATATTGGTTTATTAAACGGCCTGACAAGGCCTTAGACTTTCTTTCATGTAACAGAACAGAGATAGAGAAAGAGGCAGGCACACTGGGTTCCCCCTTGTTTTGTAAACATTTGATAAAGTTACTGTTATCATAGCGGGGACCCAAAACACATCACAGAGCTGGAATCAGTTGTTTTTGGTTCACCTACAACAGATGGAGGCGGGTGTGGGCCCTGACGTTGTGACCGAAGAAATCTCACAGGAGGAGGGGGAGCTGGGCCCACAGGCTTTGGTGGTTGTGGGGCTCGACGATTTTTGGTTGATATCTGGGGGCTCGCAGCAATTGAGTGTGATAGTCTAGTTCCAACAAAAAGCAGTTCCACCATTTTCTCTGAGAAGCTCAGATGCGGGGATGCTGAAGAGAGGAATGACATGTTTGGTGAGCAGGGCTGTTGCTCTGGTGTTATCGGAAGCTGAAATATGTTGTCCCGGCTTTGCTGTCCATTTTCAAGAAAGTCATCTTTGGGTGCTGAATCTTGGAGCAGTTCTAATCCATCACACTATGTGAGAGGACAAGTACCATTAATTAATGTTTTCTTAACGCATAATGCATGCGATTAATAATCAATGTGTACATATTGTGAATGATTTAAACACTCAGTTTCAGTCAATCTCATGTCAATCTTGAGTACCTATAGATTAGTATTGCATCCTTCATATCTCCAAAAAGTCTTTAGTTTTATTATATTTATACAGCTGTACCGAGTCTTTCCGGAAAAAAACGAGCGGCTGGAGGCGCATCGAGTGGGCGGAGCTAAAGAATGACGATCGCGAACAAAGCGGTGACGTCCTCAAGCGTGGAGAAACCCTTGCTATCGATCTCAGCTAATACAGCTAACAGATATATGATCCAGAATCTAATTCGGAGGCTGAAATAGAAACAGCAGCAGCAGGACGTCCGTCTCTGTGGTATGGACTGTATTTAGTGGCCTGTCAACATTTGTGTGTGTTTACTCGCAGTTTATGAGGACATGATTCGGTTTATGGGCTATTGTATGGGACTAAACCTTAGCAGTAGCAAGCAAAACGGTTTAGCACGTCAGACTAGTGTAACGTTATACATAGAACAGCAATGGAGTCCGTTAGCGCATTTGAATGACGAAGCACGCGATCGTGTCGTTTACTGATGTTTACTCACGTGACGATAGCCGACAGCACAGACATTTGAAGCAGTTTAACTCACGGGCTGCTTCCAAAGCAGGACCGAACCTTTATCGCTGGGACGGCTCCGTCAAAAACACACTTCTTTGGTATGATTTGGTGAAGTCCTGACAGCAGTGAACGGTGGAAATCCACTTTGCGACGCGACTGAAGCGATGTTGTGAAGCTTCCCGTCATTTCTGCGTTCAGATCGGTTCAAATGCAGCGCTGCCTTCCCAGAATGCTGTGCTGAAGCGTTGAAGTCGCTCGACGTCACCCATAGGGATAAAGTGGAGCGCGGCACGGACTATAACGACAGAAGTGTTCACGGACAATTGGATCTGCACCTGAGCGAGTGTTTATGGGCGTGCATTTCCTCTCTCGCTCTAGTCACGCGCGCCCTACCGGGAGAAGAGCCCGTACGGCCCATACAAGGACCTTCCGCTCTATTAACGTCAAGCAGACCCATACTCGAAAAAAACTCTCCGAAACTTGTGAGAAACCGGAAGGAGTATTTTTAACACAGACAAAGTTTCAAAAACTAATGTTGGACGTTTGATGGAGTATTTCTATGTTTAGGATGGGAATCCAAGTCTTTAAAGGGGGGGTGAAATGCTGTTTCATGCATACTGATCTTTTTACACTGTTAAAGACTTGGAATCCCATACTAAACATAGACAAAGTTTCAAAAGTTAAGGTGGACGTTTGATGGGAGTATTTCTTTGTCAAAAATACTACTTCCGGTTAGTCATAAGTTTCGGCAAGTTTTTTGAGATCATGCGTCCCCTTTGACGTTAATGGGGGCGGAATTTCCTTGTATGGGCCTTACGGACAATTCTACCGGAAGAGCGTGAGAGAGAGAGAGAGTGAGAGAGAGAGAGAGAGAGAGAGAGAGAGAGAGAGAGAGAGAGAGAGAGAGAGAGAGAGTGAGAGAGAGAGAGAGAGAGAGAGAGAGAGAGAGAGAGAGAGAGAGAGAGAGAGAGAGAGAGAGAGAGAGAGAGAGGGAGAGAGCGAAAGCAACAGGCTACGCCCATCAAAGCGCTGGCTCGTAGGCTGCGCTGCACAGGTGATGTGCACAATTAACAATGTCACCAAAAAAGTGCGTTTTTGGTTGCCAGACCAAGACAGTCCTGCCCAGATTCCCCAAAACCCCGCGTTAAGGCAACAGTGGATGGAATTTGCTTTTCCGGATCAGCAACTGAGTTGCGCGAATGTTTATATCTGTTCGCTGCATTTCGGTGCCGACTGTTTCATAAACAAGGCCCAGCTCGACGCCGGATTTTCCGATCGCCTAATGCTGAAGGATGGAGCAGTCCCAACGATAAAGGTCCTAACGTTAGAACCGCAGGCGGTGAGTGAGACTGCTTCAAATGTCTGTGTTTTTGCCTATGCTCATCAAGTAGCCCAAACATGATCACGTATAGTTAATTGATCAATGGAGCATGCGATGTGTAGTGCGTGTACATTTGTTTAGCTGGCCACTATATGTGTAACTTTATGTTTGTGTATTGTAAAAGCACTCCAAACAACAATACACAAAGAGTGGGGAAATATGTTGAACTAAATAAGCGCGCTTCTTCATTCAAATGCGCTGCTATTCCGTGTCTTTCTATGTAAACACTAGCCTGCGGTGCAAAACCAGTCCGCTTACTAACGTTACAATTGTCTACACAAACCACACGTAAACACACACACACACGTGCACAACTGCACTTCTCACATGTACACTTTCAAAGACAAAAATACGACGATATAATTCAAGTATAAATATGTAAATAACACAAGCCGCTAAGCATATTATATAGTTAGTGTATAACTTGTACCACATAGAGACGTCCTGCTCTAGTCGTTTTTGCTGCTGCTCCTGTTCAACTGCAGCCTCTGGGTCTGATTCCGGATCATAGATGTATGGCTGTATCTGATTAAAAGCCATATTTTTATTTTGAATAAAGTTTTTTCCCGCTATTAGGGATGACACAGCTTTACGACGCACTCAACACAATAGCAGCGGCGCGCACACGTCATTATTTAGCTCCGCTCACACGATACACCCCCACCCACTCGGCTTTTTTCGGAAAGATTCTGAACAGCGCATCTTTCTTATATAATTATAAAAAAAATAAAGACTTTTCGGAGATATGCAGGATGCAATGCTACTTTATAGGTGCTCAAGATTGACATGACACTGACTGAAACTGAGTGTTTCACCCCCCCTTTAACAGTGTAAAAAGCTCAGTATGCATGAAAAACAGCATTTCACCCCCCCTTTAAGCATTTTCCCATAATCGGGTATCGGTTTTGTAATATTGGATTTCCTGATAAATGGCGCCATCTTGTGGACGTTTTGAGAATTGCATACAAGCGCGCCAGTAAAGGACTGTCTGATGGGAGATGATGAGTCAACAGCGGTGTTCAATGGTAAAATAACCTGCATCCCTTAATTAATCAACTTTGTTTAACATAACATTAATGCACAATTGAGATAACCTCAAATAAGATGTCATGAGATGATATGTATAGTTATGTAGTTTAAACTTGGCGCCAAGTAGAGACGAACTCACTGACGGGAGTCAGTCAGGTAATCCGTCATGTCGCAATAAAGAAGTAACTTCACATGAATGAAATAAAACATCAATGAATGAGATGGGAGAATGTTGGAAATAAAAGCGCCGACCTTATTTCTCTCTCTGTGTTTATTCTCAGTCGCGTTCAGCCGTTCTCTCACCGAGTTGTTGCTCCAGCATGTTAGGCTAACTTTAGTCACCGTAACAAGACCGACTCGTTTAAAACTCCTTAAATTATATTAACGTCTGCTATATAACATTTATGTTTTATAATAAACATCGAATCAATTACAGCTCTGTGAAAATTAATTATTAGGCCCATCTCCGCGAGACGTGTAAGTTAAACGCAGAGATGAAAACAGCGCTGTCGTCAGCATCTCATAGACTTACACAAACATTCATTTTGATACCGTATTAAATGAGGGACTCTTTAAGAAAATAATCAAACCCGCGAATACATCATAGCTATTACAATGTTTGCATATTCCAGAGAATATTCACTCTTTAGTCTATTAAACACATAAACCTTTTAAAACTGTATTTAAAATGAATGCTAATATTTATGCTCATATGGGGAGTTGATAGACTCGACTCTCATTTGTTCTCCATTTGAAAACTTTAGACTTTATAAATGTATTTTGCCTGTTGTTTATATGGCTGTTTTTTATAAATAAAAAGGTAAAACAGCATTAATGTTAAAAAGACTTTGCACTGTATTTAAAATAATAATAATAATTCAGACTATTTATTGATGTAAATGTTTTTGTTCTGTATGTAAGGGAGTGAAACTGCAAAAATGACTTTAAAAAGCTCAGTTCAGTGCTGTTTCTGTAATCGTAAAAAACAGAAATAACACAAATAAATATCGGTTCTACCCTACCCTAAATACCCTAACTTTCAGGTAAGCTTTTGTTGAAGCATCACAATGATGTGTTTCTTGTGTGTACTAGACAATGAAGAGGAGGTAGCTACACAATCTTGGGATTTTTAGTCCTTGCAGATGCTTGAGGGAATCTCTCCATTTCTGCCATCGCTCTTGTTTCTCTTTGGGCAGAATGGCATCCCAATCATCTGCATCTCCAGCATGGGCGTTGGAACCATTGTGTGTGTGTGGGACAAGACACACCCACTTTTTAAGACCAATGATATTGGACCCAAGGTTATTTTCGTAAACGAAAACTGAAACTAAGACTAAAACTATTGGTCAAAAAACATTTTCGTAAACTGAAATAAAATTAAAAAATCTGAATAAAAAAAAAAACTAAAACTAAACGAAACTAACTTCTCTTACTAAAAAACTAACTGAAATAAAATAATTAGCAAAAATAAATATTCGTTTTCGTTATTAATAAGCTCTCTTTAATGTGGCTGTGGCGGTTGAGGGAGTGTCTGTATATTGCGCGACTGCGCGTGAAGTGATCAGGAGATTAACTGCTGTCCTGTGACGGACACGTGCAGACAGGCAACGCATTGCTAGTCCTAAACGGCAGTTCACAAAGAATCAATGCGTCCGTGGCAGTGAAATGGGAAATAACACAATGTAATGAGATGCACGTTGAACTTCTTTTAACTTAAGCTCACTGATTTAGAATGCCGTGTCTTAAAAGGTGAAGACCCAACTTTATGCATGTTTTGTAAGACCTTCCTGGGTTTAAACAATAATGCTCGTTTATCAAGTTATTTCACTTAAGGATGTTTAGTAAGATTAAACTCTACACTTCATTATGGTAACTCTGCTAAACTATAATTACTAAAACTGAAACTAAATAAATAAAAACTAAATAGAAATGTATTTGCAAAATAAAAACTAAACTAAAACTAGCAAAACCATTTATAAAACTAACTAAAACTAAACTGAAATTTGTAGCAAAATTGAAAACGATAAAATAAAAATTAATTTCAAAAAGCAAAACTATAATAACCTTGATTGGACCCACTCACTTTTATCGTCTCTAATTCAGCACGTCTGCTTACATTGACTACCCCTTAACCGAGAAACTTATTAAGAAACTTATTTTTTAAACATGTTAAACGCTTTATTTCCCCTTTTCTGATATTTGCTCTTTTTTTTGTTAAAAAATATATACATTTCCGATCTGATATGTGATGGGGAAAGGGAGTAGAGCAAGTGTGGCAAAAGGCGGATTCGAACATATGCTCGATCTGCGTCAACTTGATGCCATGCGTCTTACCCCTACTCCATAGCCACGGCAAAAAATACAGTGATTTCTGTAATTTTGTCTGGCCCAATCAATCGTTTAGTAAACGGCCTTTTTTCTGTCTGGACACGGAGCATAAAAAACATGCAACTTGTTCATTATCATTATCTGTGAAACTGTTGATGTCTATGGCAGTTAAATGAATATAGCCTTTTTATTAGACTATTGGTATTGACTGGTTTGAGGTCTTTTTTGGAAAGAGATATGGCCTCAAACGCACCATAATGCAGGAAATCACATCTATGAAATCCTTTTTTTTCTGGGGGAGAACCCCCAGACCCCGCGCAAAACAATTCCCCACCGATCATATTTTGTCTTAGCCGCTACTGACCCACCCACTTTTTATTTGCTTCCGACGCCCATGATCTCCAGAGATGTCTCAGGATGGAGCAACCCTCAATGCTTACAGGTATTATAAATCCCAAAGGATCGTACACTCTTAGAAGAAAAGGTTCTAACTGAATGCTTTTTTTCTTTTTCTTTTTTTTAATTTATAGCATAAAAGGTTCTATTATGACAAGAAAGAACCCTTTGGCACTGTATAGAAACTTTTAGGGTTTCCAATACGTAGCATTGATAGAACCTTTTAAGGTTCCATATAGATATATATAGAGATATAGAGATATATCATATCATATCATCATATCATATCTATATGGAACCTTAAAAGGTTCTATCAATGCTACGTATTGGAAACCCTAAAAGTTTCTATATAGTGCCAAAGGGTTCTTTCTTGTCATAATAGAACCTTTTATGCTAAAAATTAAAAAAAAGAAAAAGAAAAAAAGCATTCAGTCAACTCCAAAGTACAAGCTGTTTATCTAAGAAAATCCAAAAGCTGATGCATTATTTAAAGTGACAGAGTTATTAAAGTGACCAGTAGGTGTCCGCCAGTGGATGTGACGTCTGACTCCCGGTGTCGTGTATGGAATGTGACGTTTGATCTCCAGTGGTGTGACACGTCAGCGTGGGGTGGGGTTTGACTCTATGTGTGATGGCTTATTAGTCTGACGGTGTGACCAGTAAAGTCATGTGTTAACCAGCTCCTCGTGTCCGTGATTCATTGTGTTTATCCAAACACTGGCGGTCAGTATTGATAAAGTACTTGTTGCTTCCACCAGCGCAGCACATCTCATTGTTCCTTATAAATAATACAATAAATATCAAACGAAGGAGAAGCCTGAAAGTTTTAGGTAAGACCCTATAGGGGCATAAAGTTGGGGCACGACGGGCTCGGACATAAATGCAGGGCTCTACACAGAATGACCAATAAATATGAGCTATTTTAAAAATAGAAGCAGCACAAAATGTTTAATGGCACAAAAGAAGCACAAAAACAAGATTAGTTTGTGTGAATTTGGAGCTTAATTCAAAATCTAATATTTTAAAAACGGAAGCAGCACAAATTAAAATATTACCAGCACAAGTCAGCACTAACGATTGAGACTATTTGGGGTGAATTTGGAGTATGTGGGGGGCTGAGTGACCTCAGAATGACCAATAAATATTATTTTAAAAACAGAAGCAGCACAAACAAAATGTTTTATGGCACAAACCAGCACAGACAAACAAGATTAGTTTGGGTGAATTTGGAGCTTGTGAGGGGGCTGAGTGACGTCATCGTCTATAATTAAATGTATAATATTTAAAAAATGGAAGCAGCACAAACGAGAATTTTACCGGCACAAACGATTGAGACTATTTGGGGTGAATTTGGAGCTTGTGGGGGGGCTGAGTGACGTCATCGTCTATAATTAAATGTATAATATTTAAAAAATGGAAGCAGCACAAACGAGAATTTTACCGGCACAAACGATTGAGACTATTTGGGGTGAATTTGGAGCTTGTGGGGGGGCTGAGTGACCTCAGAATGACCTATAAATGCTCTTTAAAAAACAAAACAAAGCAGCACAAATGAAAATATTTATGGCACAAACTTAGCACAAACGATTGAGACTATTTTGCCGAAGTTTTGCGTTGGGTGGGGGGCCAACTTCACCCAGGTCCAGAACCTTTGTGATAACTGATCTCAGGCTAATTTGGTTCTTCAAACTAATTTGCGGATTGGATTAAAATATCTGGATAAAGTTATCCGAGATCTCAGTGCATTCTTGTGTTTATTGAAGAGGATATCATTAAAAAAAGACACCTGGCAACACACCACACACACACAAAAACATTTATAATTTATCTGATTCCCAATTATTTATATGTACCGTTTTATAGTTTTTGTACACCCTTTACATTTTTATTTCAATGTTGCAATTAGCTGTTTTAGTCAATTTAAAGCAGATTTGTTACCTGACAGTATTTAAGTTTATTAAGGGTCAAGATCAAGTTATCTGCATCTCAAGCCATCCCATAATATCCATCACCACTCAGATTAATGCACGGCTCAGAGTAACGTTACTGCATGTAAGAGTCCAATAACAGTTATTATTCCATCACAAAATACATCTCTCAGTCAAGTGACTGTCTATAGTATTATACACACATTTTACACAACACTATATTTTCAAATAAACTTTTAATAATTATTATTAATTTAAAGGGGGGGTGAAATGCTGTTTCATGCATACTGATCTTTTTACACTGTTAAAGACTTGGAATCCCATACTAAACATAGACAAAGTTTCAAAAGTTAAGGTGGACGTTTGATGGGAGTATTTCTTTGTCAAAAATACTACTTCCGGTTAGTCATAAGGTTCGGCAAGTTTTTTGCGATCATGCGTCCCCTTTGACCAGGGCAGGACTTAGGGTGGTGGGGGCCCCTGGGCTTGAGTCACTTTCGGGCCCTACCTTCTATACATTACTTTAAATAGAACAAAATAATCCACAATTCTGGATAAATTGAGAATAAAATAGAGATCACGATTCTGAACAAACAACTAAGTTTATTGTTGAAGTCTATAAAAATGTTTAAATAATCTGAATTATTTATTTAAAAAAAACTTGGGTTTGAATGAATGATTCAATTCCTCAATCAAATACAATTGTTTCGTAGATGAATCACCATTTTTGAACGAATCTCCTGAATGAACGATTCAATGACAAATGTTTTTTTTAAGTAATTTGTCTCCATCTAGTGGCGTAATAATATAATCGATCTAATCGTTATTTAAAGTGCAAAGCTAATTTCAAAAGG
The DNA here is from genome assembly GCF_024679245.1 of Pseudorasbora parva. Classification (NCBI taxonomy): domain Eukaryota; kingdom Metazoa; phylum Chordata; class Actinopteri; order Cypriniformes; family Gobionidae; genus Pseudorasbora; species Pseudorasbora parva. Next base: position 4,271,298 of record NC_090177.1, on the reverse strand, counting down.
TGACTGGTACAGTACACAGTGTTGTTACATGTAAAAAAAAAAAAAAAAATACAAGAAAAAAGAACGTGATAATTTATTTATATGACCACTGACTGAAACTTGAAAAAGTTTTTTCCAATAAATAAATAATGATTAAAAAAGTTCAAAGTGATCATGTGTTTATTGCAATGCACAAATGTCTTGGTCAGAATGAGAATAAAACACTTATTTACCTGGAAACCATATTGCAAAACAAATACCTTTTAAGGTTGCAATCATAACAAATTATTTGTATTACATATAAATTGCTACATCTTGTATAAATCTTTAAAAAAAAAACTCTTCTTGGTAAGTGCTGACATTTTGTAAAGATTATATACATCTCCATATCGGATAGGCACTGTTAGGCTGACTTTGACCTACAGTCTGTCTACTACGTCACATAAATTACTATCTTAGAGTATAATATATAACAAAATTCTCATTACCATTGCATTTTAAAGATCATTAGATGTAATTTAGTACTCTAGCAAAAATACATGAACATGCCTAAGTTCAAATTTTGTAGTAGGCTAATATAAGATAGCAATTATAATATAGGAAGTGCCTTCAATTGCAAGAATATAGCAAAATAATTCATTAAACAAAGTGCAAGATAAATTGTGTGTGTGTGTGTGTGCGTGTGTGTGTGTGTGCAGTATATAAGTGTTGTAATGAAAAACTAAACTATGCACACAAATTAGAAATGTAGTCAATAAAATAAAATAAAAATAGTACACTATCATATCTTAAGAAAGCATGACATCAACAGAATCCAGAGGCTGATTATTTAAAACAACAGGCAAGGTAGAGAAAGAGAGAGAAAGGTAATAAGGTTATGACTTAATGCATGTCATCTCATTTTAAAGATATTAACATAGTACTATTTAGAAGTGGCATCTTCTGGATTTCTTTGCAGCAAAGTCTTTGATCAAATCAGTAAAATCCACTTTACGTAGAAGGTCACTCTCAATTGACATCAGAGTGAGATAATTTAATTTCTGCTGTACAATTGTGGATCTTAGTCTATTTTTTACTAGTTTCAGTTTGGAGAAACTGCGCTCCCCACTTGCATTTGTGACTGGTAATGTCAGGTAAAGTCTGAAAGCAACATCCACGTTTGGGAAGATGGTCTGTAGTTTTCTTTTTTTAATGCACAAAAGAAGTTCCCTAGCAGATGATGGCTCATCATGGCAGATGAACTCTTTGAACTGGATGATTTCTTTGCAAAATTCTTTTTCCAGGTCAGCGCGGTATCTCTTCTGTAGATCTGCTGCTTTTTTATGAAGATGTTCTGCAGAGAGGGTAGAAATGTTGTTCAGGAAACCAAAAGTGCTGTTGAGGTCATTATAGGACTGAAAACGGCGATCAAGTTCAGCCAGCAGCCTATCCATCACAACTAGAAACACACCAGATGAGAACCGTTCTCTTCCTGATAAGTGAACCTCATGTGTTGCAGACTCACCCACGTGAGTCTTGTGTTTTCTTTGTCTTTGTGTGTCTTGTTTGTATGTTGCTGAAACGGTGAGAGACATTGCTTTTGCTTGGTCTTCAAACAAATCAAATTCATCTCTCAAACCAACAATATATTCCCGCAGTGACCTCACCAAATCAACAGCATTGCACAGGTCCAGATCCACAGCTTGAAGTGCAACACTTGTCCCATGAAAACGTTGGAGAACATAATTCCACATAGTGCAAAGAAAAGCAGTCTCAAGTCTGTTCATTTTTTTATGCAGTGACCAAGCATCATTGTGTGTTGTCGGGTTCTGTTTGCTGTCTTCTGCAATGTTCATCAGTGACTCTTGAATATTGGCATAATTTCTGCACAGTGCTTTGGTGGCCTGTGCATGCGCAGCCCACCTGGTGTCAGGGAGAGATTTTAGTGTCTCAATGCGGTGGTTTTCATTAGGCTGCAAACCTGCAGTTACCACCTTCCATCTAGCTGTGGATTTCGAGCAGAAGTTGAACAAAGTCTGAACGAAGTTAAAAAAATCGGCGGTGACTGTGCAGCAGTTGACGCTATTAACTCCAGCCAGATTAAGCGTGTGCGCGGCACACGGCACCCACTCTACTAGTGGATTAATGTCTTTGATGTGAGCTTGCAGTCCGTTGTACACTCCTGACATGTTTGCGGCATTATCATAGCACTGTCCACGGCAGTTACTAATATCTATGTCCATCTCATGTAAAACTGTGAGCACTGCATCACAGAGTGCCTTCCCTGTGTGGCTAGTTATAGGGAGAAATTTCAAGAATCGCTCTTCTACAAGGCCCTCGTGTGAAACATACCTTACGATAAATGTAAGCTGATCTATGTGCGTCATATCGGGAGTTGAGTCAACGCAAATGTAAAAGTACTTTGCCACTTTCACTTCAGCAATGATTTCAGAAAGCACTCTATTGCTCATTAGCTCGATAAATTCATCGCATGTTTTTGATGAGAGATATGAGGGGGTTCCTACCCCAGCATTGCCATAAATCTGTATGTGTGATTTCAAGAATGGGTCGAATTCACTGATCAGTTCCAGGATTCCCATGTAATTTCCATTGTCAGCTCGACCAAATATTTCACTGGAGCCTCGGAAAGCCAAACCCCGCTCTGAAAGAAATTTTACAACTGCAACCACTCTTTGCAAAACTTCACTCCAATAATTACATTGCGACTCGAACTGCTTTTTAAGTTGAGAATCTATAACTCCATCAGCTGCTGCTCTGTTTATGTAATTAAACATAGCCTTTCTATGACTGTCACTATTCTCGTGTTCGGCAATGCGTCTGGTAGCATGTTTCCAGTCATTATAGCCAGACTCAAAAAGGGATTGACCGGCACCCTCGCCAAAAAGGCGGCAAGCAAAACAAAATACACAACCGGTGGATGGTGAGTAGAGCAACCATTCTCTGGGCAAGTACTCACCATTCAAATGCTTGCGTTTGAAATGAGTTTTAGAAAACAGTCTCTTCTGATGTTTGTAGTGGCGTTCAGAAGCCTTGACATTAACATCCTTATTTTGAACAGATTCCGGACCTTTTCGCGCCCAATGAGCACGCACGTTTTCATCAATTTTACCCCAGCGAGCAGGATCAGTGGATAAAGGATCTGTAATTGGACATTGTTCGGTCGCTGTTTCTGACTGAAGAGATGATGACTCATTGATGGGCTGCCCTGCTCGTGAATTCGAATCATCTCCAACCATTTCTTCCAGCGGGTTCGGAATGTTTTCCTCTGTATTCTCCGCTTGCACATCAAGTTGTGGTGTCATGGGTGTAAAAAATCCAGTAATCCTTTTCGTTTTACTGAGAACTTCCTTTTTGCGTTGCTGTCTTTCATTCTTTAATTTTCTTTTAAGCGCGCCACTCTGATACCGTTTGTCCGCCATTATATTCACTAATTCAGACAGGTTTTTTCAACGGCGGTAAACGAGGCAGCTACGTAACTACCAATAACCAATCAGGATACCTCAAGATGACTTACATTTAATTTAGCTAATTAAATTACATTTTTCATCGCAGGGCAAGACAAGGTAACAATACCAGACCAATCAACATACTTTAAATAAAAAATTAAATCACTGACATATTATTGAAAAAAATCAACCGTAAAAGCGCGGGGCCCCCTATTGGGCGGGGCCCATGGGCTTGAGCCCAGTCAAGCCCAATGGTAAGTCCGGCCTTGCCTTTGACGTTAATGGGGGCGGAATTTCCTTGTATGGGCCTTACGGACAATTCTACCGGAAGAGCGTGAGAGAGATAGAGAGAGGGAGAGAGCGAAAGTAACAGGCTACCCCCATTAAAGCGCTGGCTCGTAGGATGCTAAACAGGTGATGTGCACATAACAATGTCACCAAAAAAGTGCGTTTTTGGTTGCCAGACCAAGACAGTCCTGCACAGATTCCCCCAAAACCCCGCGGTAAGGCAACAGTGGATGTAATTTGCTTTTCCGGATCAGCAACTGAGTTGCGCGAATGTTTATATCTGTTCACTGCATTTCGGTGCCGACTGTTTCATAAACAAGGCCCAGCTCGACGCCGGATTTTCCCGATCGCCTAATGCTAAAGGATGGAGCAGTCCCAACGATAAAGGTCCTAACGTTAGAACCGCAGGCGGTGAGTGAGACTGCTCCAAATGTCTGTGTTTTTGCCTATGCTCATCAAGTAGCCCAAACATGATCACGTATAGTTAATTGATCAATGGAGCATGCGATGTGTAGTGCGTGTACATTTGTTTAGCTGGCCACTATATGTGTAACTTTATGTTTGTGTATTGTAAAAGCACTCCAAACAACAATACACAAAGAGTGGGGAAATATGATGAACTAAATAAGCACGCTTCTTCATTCAAATGCGCTACTATTCCGTGTCTTTCTATGTAAACACTAACTTAACCTGTCTACACAAACCACGCGTAAACACACACACACACACACGTGCACAACTGCACTTCCCACATGTACACCTTCAAAGACAAAAATACGACGATATAATTCAAGTATAAATATGTAAATAACACAAGCCGCTAAGCATATTATATAGTTAGTGTATAACTTGTAGCACATAGAGACGTCCTGCTCTAGTCGTTTTTGCTGCTGCTCCTGTTCAACTGCAGCCTCTGGGTCTGATTCCGGATCATAGATGTATGGCTGTATCTGATTAAAAGCCATATTTTTATTTTGAATAAAGTTTTTTCCCGCTGTTAGGGATGACACAGCTTTACGACGCACTCAACACACAGCGCGCTGCTGCACACGTCATTATTTAGCTCCGCTCACACGATACGCCCCCACCCGCTCGGCTTTTTTCGGAAAGACTCGGAACAGCGCATCTTTCTTATATAATTATAAAAAAAATAAAGACTTTTCGGAGATATGCAGGATGCAATGCTACTCTATAGGTACTCAAGATTGACATGACACTGACTGAAACTGAGTGTTTCACCCCCCCTTTAAATGATTATCGCCCTGGTTCAGTAATGAACTCTTGTAATAAAGTAGCAGTGGCTAGGACAGATTTTTAAGATGCGATCTAATCCGGTTTACATGAAATAAGCTCTCGAGCAGGTTTAAGCTGATGGATCTGTTGCTATGACGACAAGTCCAGGATGAGCTTCGAAGAACCAAACAATCCGAGATCGAGCCAAAATCGTCAACAGTCAAATCCAGCTGCGTTCAAAGTTTAAGGGGTTCTAAATAGAACTAAATAGAGTTCCAGAGTTCTAATAAGGTTCTATATGTACAGTATAGAGAATAATTCCACTGCACCAGAACTGACCGACCTGTGTGGTTTTATCATGTAGACTCTTTTTGTTTTCGAGTGCTGATGTGTGTGTGGTGACGGTGTGTGTAAGGAAGAGGAGAGCTGCTCCATGTGTAAAAAAAAAAAAAAAAATCCAGCTAATGCCTGGCTCACACTACAGGAGTTTCAGGCCGATTTATGCCCGATTTTCCCCTCCCGAAACTCTGAGATTTTTTTTCCAGGACTCGATCGGTTCCGATGTTTGCCGCAGATTATCTGGTAATGTGAGGCGTTCACAGATCAAATCTTGCACCTCCCGATCTGCTCACGCAAATCGGGCTCGCCCTGATCATATTAAATGATCATACTGTTACAATAGCCAATAAAAAAAAACATGTCTACGAGACGGACATTATGGACACCTAGTATGGTGACAAAACGTGGCGCTTTAAGCGGATTAAAAAGGAGAACTATAATGTATGGCGGAATAGCACTTCTGAGAGTACTTCGACTCGGCGCAGTAAAAAGTCCCGGCTGAAAAATCCTCACATCTCCCATTCATTGACAGAAGTGAGAGAGTGAGGAAGAGGTGTGAGGGAGGATTTCAGCCGGGACTTTTTACTGCGCCGAGTCGAAGTACTCTCAGAAGTGCTAATCCGCCATAAATTAGTTCTTTTTTAACCCGCTAAGAAAAGTGGCACGTTTTATTTTGTCACCATACTTGATCGTTCATCTATTGGTGTAACTGTATTTATATAGGGAAAATCGTGGAGTTGTTTGGTGGCTTCTAACTTGATCTCTGTTTGGTACCATAGTGAATGAACTGGGTTTAGGGAGCTAAGCTAAATGCTATCAGATCATCACCGCGCGTCAGAGAGATTAAGAGCACACACACTGAGACGAGAGAGGTGTGTGTCAACTCGGCTTAGTTAAGGGAATAACAGTTTAATATGAAAAAGCGGTGACGTTTCCCTTTAACACTGAAGCTGCTTTGAAACAGTTTGCATTGTAAAAGCACAATATAAAGTTAACTTGACACCTTGTATTATGATGTTTAACTCCAACCGTTGCTCGTGTAATGCATATCAATGGGGTCTAATTATAGATAAATGTCAGTTACATTTTTTTTGGTGAACTAGCCTTTTAAGAATTTAGATATTTGGACTGGAAACAAACAAAACCAAATTAGAGAAGCATTTTTTGGCAGTGCACTCATTTAAATAATGCATCTACTGGTTGTAATGGTGCAGTAAATGTACGCTGCAAAAATGCTCTTCTTACTCAGTTGTCTTGTTTCTAATTCTTAAATCAAGATTAATTTACTATTTAGTAAAACGACAAGATTTTTTGTTTTTGTTGAAAAGTGAGTTTTTGCTTAAAACAAGCAAAATGGTCTGCCAATGAGGTGAGAAATAATTTGTTTCTGATTGAAATCTTGTTTCCATCCCAAACAGATATTATTTCTCACCCAATTGGCAGATCATTTTGCTTGTTATAAGCAATAAACAAACAAAGGGAAATCCCGCACACTATAAATTCTTGCAAAAATCAAAAACTTTATTAACAACGTTTCGGTCTCATGACCTTCATCAGACATATCGTTCTCAAAATCCATGACACTTAAAAAGGTAACATGACCAAATATTGCAGAGAGCCATTAATTAGTAAATCACACTCAATAACTGAATCTCTCATTAGCCAAATCATTAGTACCACAACAACATACATGCACAAGTATACACAAATACATATATTTAAGTATCAATACACACTTGAATGGTTACATTAACACATTAAATTATTCTTCAATACACATAACGTCACATTAAATAATGCTTCATCATTCATACCCATAGGTGATAGAGTCTGCAGAGTACAAATCCAAAACAACTCACATCTCTGTAAGAGCAATTCAGTATCGCCTCCTCTCAGCGGCACACTCACTTCTTCAATCCCACAAAAACGTAAAGACATCATGATTCAATGTACAAAAATGCGCTGCAACCAGATAATTAACATCTTTTTGTGTAATCGAACTCTTATGCTCACTAATTTTGTTTAAGTTGACGCAACATTTTTCCAACATAACCCAGTCCACACGGACAACGGATCAAATATACAACATGTGTAGAGACACACGTAGTCACAGAATTAATTTTATATTTTTTACCAGTCCTTGGATGACAGAAAAAAGACAGTTTCATTGTATTGTTGCACTGAGCACATTTTCCACACCAATAATTTCCCTTTTGTATAGGGCTGAGTAATCTCTGAGACAGGATCAGGGTCTCACTCTGAAAACGAGCATTTACTAGAGATAGTCCTAGCCTGTTTATATACAAACGGTGGCGGGCGCTGAAAAATAGTACTCAATTCTGGAGCTTGTTAGAAGCAAAAAATAAAATAAAAATATATTTTTCCCCAGGAAAATGTCATGTCATTTTACTTATCTAGTAAATGCATCTTGATTTGAAGGGATAGTTCACTTTGAAATTAAGTTGATATGTTTTAGCTTACCTCATGGGCATCCGAGATGTAGGAGTATTTGGTTCCCCAGTAGTTTCGACACAAAACGAGCGGTTTGTGAGAAAAACAGTATTTATCGTTTTTACCTCTTGTACACCACAGGAATCACGCGCGCGCCCTCGGATCAGTCGGACGCAGTGGTGTACAAGAGGTAAAAACGATATAAATACTGTTGGTTCTCACACAAACCGCTCGTTTCGTGTCTTAGGCCATCAGTGTGTACTTACGATGGGGGATTGTTTAATTTGGACTTCTCGGTGTTTGCTCTTTGAGGTGGTGACCATAGACCTGCATTATGTGAGGCACAGACAAGAACGGTTTGACCTAAAATGATCAAAATTGAAACTACTGGGGAAACAAATACTCCTACATCTCGAATGCCCATGAGGTAAGCTTAAACATAGAATTTAATTTCAAAGTGAACTATCCCTTTAAGAATTATTGCTGGAAACAAGAAAAACTAAATAAGAGCATTTTTTGCAGTGTACACATTGCTGGAGAAGCACTAACAAACCCAAATATCTTGAGCAGCACAAAAAGTCTTTCAGTGCTCTACGGTTTTGGTTATCAAGTACCGGTGCATGACTCTGAACATGCAAGTCATGGTTTCAGATCATAGACCGTAAAAAAATATGGACAACTTGACATCATCCGTTTCCGCTTGCCAGAGTTGAAGCTTTCAGACGGCCTGCACGGCGCTGACATCTTGGGACAGAGTCTGCCTTGTAGTGATTTCGACTACAGGCTTGTTTCATACATGTACGTTTCTAGTAAAAAAAAATTCATAAACTTTTTCCAGAATGATAGCTGGTCTTATTACCCAAAACCAAGGTGTGAAAGCAGCTTTAGAGACAAGGATGCAGTTACCTTCCCATCACCCTGGACATTGCGAGAGAGTTTAGGATCCAAGTCTGTAGAGCACAAAAATGCAGTCATTTTCCCATCAACCTCAGTTGGCACAGGATTGGATTTGGGCAAGTCTCCATCACTGCCGAAAGAAAATTGATGCCAAACTTTGGTCTCTTCTCATGTTCAAGGTTAACCTTACGCATCAGCAGAGACTCACCTTTTTGGACAGTTAGCCCAGATGCATTCATCAAAGAGAGCACAACAGCCATATTACACTTCACTACCACTTGTGGTGTTGGATTTTGTTTGTTTACACCAGGAAGAGGCAAGGAGCTATCTGGAAAACAAAGAAAGTCACTCATAACTTTAATACAAGTCATCAGGCCTCATTAAAGTTAACCATGCATAGTGTAAACAAAGAGGCATAAATGTTGACCACAAGAGTTACAAACCTTTGCCTTCCAAGCGTACTTGCTCAATATCAGTCTGGTATAACCGACGCCCAATTGGAGATGCAAATCCTGAAAACAAAACATAATGTTAAAAAGAAGAGTCAAAGTTACATTTCATAACATTACACTAAGGAGCAACAACTTTACCATTGAGCACCAGTTGGTGACACAAAAAGAACAAAATCGTAAAGATTGAAACCCCCATTTTGGATACAGATTAAAAATGATCTGTCTCTGCTTTCTGAAACAGGCTTCAAGCCATGGCTTTTAAAATATCACAGATTTACATCACCTGGCTTTCTTGTTAAAGAGAAATTAGTGAGACCTGCTCGTTAACATTCCCACTCAATCATTCGTTGAAAATGTTCATATACATTTTGTTAAAATATTTGTGGTTGGACATTAAATATGCCTTATATAGAATTTTAAACCTACAAGAGTGTGTATTTTTATGATAGCTGTAAAGGGTAAATCAAATGTAATTTAAAAAAATAAGATTATTTTTATCACCCCATTGGCAGATCATTTAGCTTGTTTTAAGCAACAAAATAAACAAATAAATACATTTTTATAATTTTCCCCAGAAAACAAACAAAAAATATCTTGTCATTTTATTTATCTAGTAAATTCATCTTGATAATGTTGGCCAAATACTAAGCTCAGATTTATCTTACCATTTAAAATTTAGTCTGTGCTTTTTGTTGTGTATTTTATATTTTTGTCTATATGGGATACTTAGGGAAACTTGCAAAACACTACACCACAATGGAAAATGCTCAAAAATGTAGTTTTTCTATAAAATTATGATTTTGTTTTCTATTTAAATGCACATTTATTTTAGAAATTGATAGATGTATATGGTTGGGACTCATGGAAACCGAAATAAGTTGCCTATCGTTTCCTATAATTTGGCTTACTCGTCTTCACTTTGCCCTTTCCATTAAATATTGCTGTAGTCATTTTCTGAAAATAAATAATTGTGTTACTTAAACATAAACACAACTAAACTACAATAAACAATTTAAATAACTGCACTCATATAGTTAATGTATCTATAAAAAATCCCAGTGGGGTAAAATATATTTCTACAATTCCACTGTGGTACAGCATTGCCAAATGGCAACATACCAATTTTTCCAAAGTGGTACAGCGTTACCATGTGGAAACATTGAAATTTTCTCAATTTACAGTAAAACTTTGTTAGTCTTTGTTGGTTTGAAATATCTCATTTACTTATAAAAGACGCTGCAATCAAGTATATACTTTAAATTTGAAATGTCTCTGGCCTCATTTCTGCAAAAACCTGCAACATGAAGGAAGCGAATTCATCGACAACTTTAATCTCTTCTGGAGTCAGAGACAACTGTTTACATCAAACTTGGTGCAAGAGTACTAAAGGACAATATTTATTTTTCCCTTTATCCTTCAGCTGTGTGCCAACCCACTCAACCTGGATGGCACACATACACCTGCACAAAGTATGGATGACCCCAGGACTTAATTTTAGCACCTGCATGGACATGCGGTTGACACAACCCACAAGGACAATGATAACACCATGCAGCCACAACAACAATTGCTCACAGACACACTCCCAGCTGAGCCCTGCCCACAGAGCTCACCACAGACTGACTGTGACGGATTAGAACTGCTCCAAGATTCAGCACCCAAGAATGACTTTATGGAAAATGGCCAACGAAGCCAGGACAACATATTTCAGCTTCCAATAACACCAGAGCAACAGCCCTGCTCACCAGACATGTTATTCCTCTCTCCAGCATCTCTGCTTCTGAACTTCTCAGAGAAAAAGGAGGAGCTGGTTTATGCTGAAACCAGACTATCACACTCAATTGCGAGCCCCCGGATATCAACCAAAAAGCATCAAGCCCATCCGTAACATCCGTTTACTTAAGAACAAATCATTTCTAGTCAATGACTTAATAACCACAAACAGAAAGCCAAAAAAAATCTAGATTTTTTTCCCCTAAAAATCTAGAAAAGCTAGAAAAAAAATCACAGTGCAACAGTCCTCAATGAAGCAGCCCCTCCTAACTTTACTTTTATGAGTGTCTGCAGGGCTATTGGGAGAGGTGGAGGTGTTGCTGCTCTTTTTAAAGATGTCTATAAATGTAAGCAAGTATCATTTGGTGACTATTTGTCTCTTAAATATCTCGGTATTGTGTTGAAAAGGTTCTCCACGCATCCTGCTTATTGTTATTTACAGTCCTCCGAAATACTCTCCAGCCTTTATTGAGGACTTTACAGAACTGTTATCAATAATTTCCTCAGTTTTACTGTTTTGCTATTGCTGGGGATTTTAACATTCACATAGACAGTATTGAATCCAGTAAAACAAAAGAGCTCATGACTGTTCTTAACACTTTTGATTTGACACAGCATGTACATGGACCTGTACACAATCGAGGACACACTAGATGTACTTATTAGTAAGGGTCTAAACATTTCATGGATTATTATTAAGGATGTGGCACTGTCTGATCATTTCTGTATTTTCTTTGATATATCTATCTCCTGCCATTTAAGCCATCTTTCTCTGTCAAAAAGAGATGCTTAAATGGGAGCATGTGCTGTTTATGAATATCTCTAACACCAAGCATAACACCAAGCATCTGCAGGCACTGTTGGTTTTCTCCTTGACTCTTTTAACTCAACAGTTAAGAGTGTAATTGATGATATTGCTCCTCTGAAAATCAGGAAAAAGAGTGGCAAACAAAAGGCACCTTAGAGAAACTCAACAGCAGTTCAAATAATGAAAAGACAATGCAGGAAATCTGAACAAATGTGGCAGAAGACAAAACTTGTAGTCCATTATAACATCTATAAAGACAGCCTTCATGCTTTCAATGTGGAACTAGACAAAGCTAGACAGACCTTCTTCTCAAATATTATAAACAGAAACATAAACAACACGCGCACTCTTTTTGCTACTGTAGAGAGACTAACAACCCCCCCCCCCCCCCCCCCCCGAGTCACACTCCTAGTGAAATGCTCTGACAGCAAATGCAGTGAGTTTGTTTCCTTCTTCTCCAAAAATGTTTTAATAATATCAGAAAGGTGATCAGCACAGTTGGTCTGGGGTCAGCCAGATCAGACCACAACATCAGAAAGTTACTGTGTCTGATTTCAAAGGAATTAACTGTTAAACTTTAGAACAAATGGTTTAGCACATTAAAACATCAACCTGCACCCTTGGCACACTGCCCACTTATTTTTTTCAAAAGTGTGTTTAACTGTTTAGAAGCAGATCTCCTAGAAGTGGTAAACTCCTCACTTCTCGATGGGACTTTTCCAACCGCCCTTAAAACTGCAATAGTTAAGCCTCTTCTGAAAAAGAGAAATCTGGATAACTCCATACTGAGCAACTACGGACCAATCTCAAATCTCCCCTTCATAGGCAAGATCGTTGTAAAAGTTGTTTTCAATCAGCTGAACAAATTCTAAAACTCAAACGGATAATTTGACAATTTTGAATCTGGTTTCCGTCCACATCACAGAAACAACCCTCATAAAGATTATAAATGATATTCGCTTAAATACTGATACAAGCAAAACGTCAATTCTGGTTCAACTGGACCTCAGTGCTGCATTCGACACTGTTGACCGCAACATACTTCTAGACAGGCTGGAAAACTGGGTCGGGCTTTCTGGGATGGTCCTCAAATGGTTCAGGTCATACTTAGAAGGGAGAGGTGATTATAGATGACCATAAGTCCATGACATGCGGAGTCCCACAAGGGTCAATTCTTGCACCACTCCTATTCAACCTGTATATGCTGCCACTGAGCCAAATAATGAAAAATAACACAATTGCTTACCACAGCTTTACTGACGATACCCAGATCTACCTAGCACTATCACCTAATGCAGTGGTCGCCAACCCGTCGATCACTAGTAGATCTTTATCACTGTCCCGGTAGCTCCCGATTGATAACCGATAAAGTAAGTAGAATTAGCTATTCTTAATTTTTCATTCATAATTATAATTTTAATTTTATTTTTAAGGAGCTACTGTTCCTTTAAGGCATAACGTACGCACTCTCTTACTTGCGATGAGTGGGCAGTCCATGGATGGAGCGTGAGCTGAGAACATTACATGTATGCGTTTAATATTTCTGTTGCTCTTTGCACTGTTTTTTTTCTGTTCAAAAACGCAGTTGTTAGTGGAGTGTTTTGCAAACTGCACCATGTGTTTGTGAGATCAACGACGCTGATAATAAACCCCTGTGAAATATCAGATACGTGAGTTTTGCTTACACTTGGTTACAACCATTCAGGCCAGCTATGCAGCCTCTTTGTGTAAAGCATTACAAACACATTATCAAGGCTCGAAATCACTCCATATGCTCCCAAAATGTATTCTCTGCAACATCAAAATTCTCACCGCACAAATCAAACGATGTTATAGTTCGATATGACAGCGCTACTGCAGCATGCATCACCACAGATGAGCAGTTGAATATCTCTTCAGCAAACTGCTGCAAATTAAAGTTGCTGAAGCTCAATACACAATCATCATCATTAAAAGTAAAGAAACTTAATTATCAGTGCTTATGCCACTCGCTCTCCTATTACAGTCCTTGATTCTGAAATTGGCTGTTGCGCAATAAAATGCAGCTCATGTTTGTTGATTTCGGTGATGTAAACTTAAACATTAAAGGGGTGATGAATTGAGAAATCAGCTTTCCCTTGAGCTTTTCATATATAAAAGTATGGTAATGCTTCTTATGCATCTGTTGATTGTGATTTTTGGTTAGGGCTGTGACTGGAAGGGATTGGAAAAGGAGAGCAGTGTGCTTCGCTTCATTTTGCTTGTGGTAGCAGTGTGTAAAGAAGCGGACTCAAGAAAGGGGAGGAGGAGGAGTAGAATCTTGCAGGCATGTACTAGCGTTACATTTTAAAATAAATAAATATTATGCAAAGTGACAAAATAATTAATCAGAAAATGTAACTAAAGTTGATCCTGCTCACTCTTTCAGTCTCTGCCAGATTCGGTGATTCAGATTTCCTTTTGCACAACTACTAGAAGACTTACAGCTGTCAGAGTTTGCTCACGTCACATCTACGTCGTCTGAGCCTGCGCAGTTTGCTCCGCCATCAGGAAGTGAGTGCTTCTGTTTGACTTCACTTTCCCCCGTTAAATGGGTACTTCAGCACTGGAACGATAAATCTGTATTTGAACAATCATTTGATTATACTCCAGGGTTTCTACTGATACAAAGCCATATGCTAATCGTTGAAGTAACCCTTTAAGGTCTATGGGGGTCACTGTGTCCATTTATTTTACCGTCTATTGTAAGGTCCAGGAGACATTGTGAACCTGCTCCACCTCTTTCATCTCAGACCGGGGTATCTAGAATTTAAAATCAGGCAGATGGGGATCTATTTCCCACCGTTCTAATTCTAATTTTTTTTTTTATCTCTTTACTATTTTAAAAATCCTTGTTTTTATTTTCATTCATGGTGTTTCAGACATGGTGTTCTTTTTTCTCATGCATATTTTACCACTATTTTAATTAATTTCTATGTTAAGCACTTTGAATTGGCATTGTGTAAGAAATGTGCTATATAAATAAACTTGTCGTGGCCTGCCTACAGCATTATTTTGGCATTAGTAACACTAAATTACTACCATTTCCACCTGGATTTGGCCTACCCAAATTGAAATGCTTCCCATATACCCACATACAGTGGTCTCTAAATACAAAATGTTGGTGTAATTTTATAGGAAACCCTTTAAAGTTAAATAAACCACTGCCTAAAGTGATAAACATTTAAGTACGTTTTAGCCATTTTACTGTATCGTTTTTTGCCCTTGAAATTCTTTCCATACATAATTTCACTTATATTGCAAAGTATATTGTATCTTTCGGGTCCCAAATATTAGTAAAATGCAGAGTAATATTTTAAAATGTACTATTTTTATTATAACAGGCTTATTGCTAAATTAGGAAATATTCATCATAAGATCAGAGAAGTGGGACAGTTTGTCTGACACGAGTGCATTTAACTTTATGACAAAGCTCTCTAAAATGTTCAGTCATATAGCAACAATCTTTAACGTAAGCCTTGGACATGCCATCAAGCCAGTTACAGTTTGATGTGGCCAAGAACACATTCAAATAAAAAGTTGTTCTAGTTTCAGAGTTCAATAACATCAAATCACTGATTACATTTTTCTTAGACACGGAGGCAGCTGTAACACAAATGTTTTATTTGTGTATAGAATAGGCTAGTTCACCCAAATTCAGTCCATGATTTACTCAGCCTCAAATCATCCTAGGTGTACATTCTTTTGAATAGTTTTATATGTAAAAAGTCCTAAATAATCAAAGCCTTATAATTGTAGTGAATTGTCTCATCAAGTCCATAAAAGTGCTTCACATGGCTCTGGGGAGTTAAAGACCTGAAGCAAAGTGGCTCTTGTGCAAGCCAAATATCAAGATTTAAAACTTTAGACTAAAATAGCTTCTGGCAGAATTTACAGTGGTCCAATCATCCTTGTTTTGGTTGTCAAGTACTGATGCAGGTCTCAAATGAGCATTGTGGTTTAGAGACTTGCCTTTTGAAAGTTAAGTTGCCTTAAACACTCGCATGCAAAAAGAGCCTTGCATTTCCCTTGCAATTTTTTTTTTTAAATGAAAACATCCTTTCGTGTTAATGCACCAATAGGTATAATCTCTTCTAAAGAGAACTTGCATTTCATCAATATCACATTGGCAATCAAGTGAAAGATTGACACATTATGCAAAAGCAGTTATATAAAAAATTTATTAACTAAAAAAAAAAAGACAAGATCTCAGATTGAGATGAACAGGTTTACAACACACAAGCATTCCGTTAACTACTGGCAAACCTCAACAGGTGCGTGGGTGGATACTTAAGCAGACACAGAGCTGGATTCTGTCAACTTCCCAGCAACCTCAGTGGGGACAGGGATGGATTCTGTCAACTTGTCATCAACCTCAGTTGGCACAAGTCTGGACTCCTCAATGGGGACATTGCTGGATTCTGTCAACTTGCCATCAGCCTTAATTGGCACAGGGCTGGACTCCTCAATGGGGACATTGCTGGATTCTGTCAACTTCCCGTCAACCTCAACTGGCACAGGCCCGGATTCTGTCAACTTGCCAGCAACCTCAGTTGGCACAGGGCTGGATTCGGTCACCTTCCCAGCAACCTCAGTGGGGACAGGTCTGGACTCCTCAATGGGGACACTGGCTTCTATCAAATTCCCAGAACCCTCAGTTGGCAGAGGGCTGGATTCGGTCACCTTGCCAGCAACCTCAGTGGGGACAGGTCTGGACTCCTCAATGCGGACACTGCTGGATTCTGCCAACTTCCCAGCAACCTCAGTTGGCACAGGGCTGGACTCCTCAATGGGGACACTGCTGGATTCTGTCAACTTGCCAGCAACCTCAGTTGGCACAGGGCTGGACTCCTCAATGGGGACACTGCTGGATTCTGTCAACTTGCCAGCAACCTCAGTTGGCACAGGGCTGGACTCCTCAATGGGGACATTGCTGGATTCTGTCAACTTGCCAGCAACCTCAGTTGGCACAGGTCTGGACTCCTCAATGGGGACATTGCTGGATTCTGTCAACTTGCCAGCAACCTCAGTTGGCACAGGTCTGGACTCCTCAATGGGGACATTGCTGGATTCTGTCAACTTGCCAGCAACCTCAGTTGGCACAGGTCTGGACTCCTCAATGGGGACATTGCTGGATTCTGTCAACTTGCCAGCAACCTCAGTTGGCACAGGGCTGGATTCTGTCAAATTCCCAGCAACCTCAGTTGGCACAGGGCTGGACTCCTCAATGGGGACATTGCTGGATTCTGCCAACTTCCCAGCAACCTCAGTTGGCACAGGTCTGGACTCCTCAATGGGGACATTGCTGGATTCTGTCAACTTGACAGCAACCTCAGTTGGCACAGGTCTGGACTCCTCAATGGGGACATTGCTGGATTCTGTCAACTTGCCAGCAACCTCAGTTGGCACAGGTCTGGATTCTGTCACCTTCCCATCAGCCTCAGTTGGCACAGGTCTGGATTCTGTCAACTTCCCAGCAACCTCAGTCGGCACAGGGCTGGACTCCTCAATGGGGACATTGCTGGATTCTGTCAACTTGCCAGCAACCTCAGTTGGCACAGGGCTGGATTCTGTCAAATTCCCAGCAACCCCAGTTGGCACAGGGCTGGACTCCTCAATTGGGACACTGCTGGATTCGGTCACCTTCCCATCAGCCTCAGTTGGCACAGGTCTGGATTCTGTCAACTTGCCATCAGCCTCAGTTGGCACAGGTCTGGATTCTGTCACCTTCCCATCAACCTCAGCTGTCACATGTCTGGACTCCTCAGTGGAGACATTGCTGGATTCTGTCAACTTCCCAGCAACCTCAACTGACACAGGGCTGGATTCTGTCACCTTCCCATCAACCTCAGCTGGCACAGGTCTGGACTCCTCAGTGGAGACATTGCTGGATTCTGTCAACTTCCCAGCATCCTCAGTTGGCACAGGGCTGGATTCTCTCAACTTGCCAGCAACCTCAGTGGGGACTGGGCTAGGTTCTCTCAACTTGCCAGCAACCTCAGTTGGCACAGGGCCTGACTCCTCAATCGGGACACTGCTGGATTCTGTCAACTTGTCAGCAACCTCAGGAGGCACAGGTCTGGACTCCTCAGTGGGGTCATGGCTGGATTCTGGCAACTTCCCATCAACCTCAACTGGTACACAGCTGCACTGAGTGGGGACATGGATGGATTCCGTCAACTTGCCATCAACCTCAGCTGGCACGGAGTTGGATTCTGTCAACTTGCCAGCAACCTCAGTTGGGACAGGGCTGGATTCTGTCAACTTCCCATCAACCTCAGTTGGCACAGGGCTGGATTCTGTCACATTCCCATCAACCTCAGATGGCACAGGTCTGGATTTGGTCAACTTGCCAGCGACCTCAGCTGGCACAGGGCTGGATTCTGTCGACTTCCCATCAACCTCAGCTGGCACAGGGCTGGATTCTGTCAACTTGCCAGCAACCTCAGTTGGGACAGGGCTGGATTCTGTCAATGTGCCCTCAACCTCAGCTGGCACAGAGTTGGATTCTGTCACCTTCCCATCAACCTCAGCTGGCACAGGACTGGATTCTGTCAACTTGCCAGCAACCTCAGTTGGGACAGGGCTGGATTCTGTCAACTTGCCAGCAACCTCAGTTGGGACAGGGCTGGATTCTGTCAATGTGCCCTCAACCTCAGCTGGCACAGAGTTGGATTCTGTCACCTTCCCATCAACCTCAGCTGGCACAGGGCTGGATTCTGTCAACTTGCCAGCAACCTCAGTTGGGACAGGGCTGGATTCTGTCAACTTGCCAGCAACCTCAGTTGGGACAGGGCTGGATTCTGTCAATGTGCCCTCAACCTCAGCTGGCACAGAGTTGGATTCTGTCACCTTCCCATCAACCTCAGCTGGCACAGGGCTGGATTCTGTCAACTTGCCAGCAACCTCAGTTGGGACAGGGCTGGATTCTGTCAATGTGCCCTCAACCTCAGCTGGCACAGAGTTGGATTCTGTCACCTTCCCATCAACCTCAGCTGGCTTAGGGCTGGATTCTGTCAAATTGCCAGCAACCTCAGTTGGGGCAGGGCTGGATTCTGTCAACTTGCCATCAACCTCAGCTGGCACAGGGCTGGATTCTGTCAACTTGCCATCAACCTCAGTTGGCACAGGGCTGGATTCTGTCAATGTGCCCTCAACCTCAGCTGGCACAGAGTTGGATTCTGTCAACTTGCCAGCAACCTCAGTTGGGACAGGACTGGATTCTGTCAACTTGCCAGCAACCTCAGCTGGCACAGGTCTGGATTCTGTCAACTTGCCAGCAACCTCAGCTGGCACAGGTCTGGATTCTGTCAACTTGCCAGCAACCTCAGTTGGGACAGGTCTGGATTCTGTCAACTTGCCAGCAACCACAGTTGGGACAGGACGGGATTCTGTCAACTTGCCAGCAACCTCAGTTGGGGCAGGACGGGATTCTGTCAACTTGCCAGCAACCTCAGTTGGGACAGGACTGGATTCTGTCAACTTGCCAGCAACCTCAGTTGGGACAGGACTGGATTCTGTCAACTTGCCAGCAACCTCAGTTGGGACAGGACTGGATTCTGTCAACTTGCCATCAACCTCAGTTGGGACAGGGCTGGATTCTATCAACTTCCCATCAGCCTCAGCTGGCACTGGACTGGATTCTGTCATCCTCCCATCAATGACTTAAGAGAGTTGGTGCAATAAAAAAAAACTGCTGTTATCTTTCCTCAAAGCCAAATTCAAACTCATAGCATCAACAGAGACTCACCTTTTTGGACAGTTAGCGCAGATGCATTCATCAAAGAGAGCACAACAGCCATATTACACTTCACTACCACTTGTGGTGTTGGATTTTGTTTGTTTACACAAGGAAGAGGCAAGGAGCTATCTGGAAAACAAAGAAAGTCACTCATAACTTTAATACAAGTCATCAGGCCTCATTAAAGTTAACCATGCATAGTGTAAACAAAGAGGCATAAATGTTGACCACAAGAGTTACAAACCTTTGCCTTCCAAACGTACTTGCTCAATATCAGTCTGGTATAACCGACGCCCAATTGGAGATGCAAATCCTGAAAACAAAACATAATGTTAAAAAGAAGAGTCAAAGTTATATTACATAACATTACACTAAGGAGCAACAACTTCACCATTGAGCACCAGTTGGTGACACAAAAAGAACAACATCATAAAGACTGAAACCCCCATTTTGGATACAGATTAAAAATGATCTGTCTCCGCATTCTAAAACAGGCTTCAAGCCATGGCTTTTAAAATATCACAGATTTACATCACCTGGGTTTCTTGTTAAAGAGAAATTAGTGAGACCTGCTCATTAACATTCCCACTCACTCATTGATTGGTTGAAAAGTTACTTTTCAAAAAGAGGTTTCAACTTTGAATGTGGTTTCAACTTCATTTGGTTTCTAGGAGAAAAGAGGGCAATATCTCTATAAACATGTCAGATTATATGATTTTTTCATTTAACCAGACCAGAGGTCATTTCTTCATACCTTGCTTAATACATCTGATATGATTTGAAAGATGCTAGATCTTCAAGCTGTGATAAATAATCTCAGGTGTATTTGGTTTTTCATATGAATTTGCAGATTTTATTCAAATATCTTGATTAAGTTAATATTATTGCACGACCTTGTGTTCATTGAAAAGGCCAGACATATCAGTACTCGAAATGTATCATAATTTATTTAACAATTGCTTGAGAACACAAAAGTGAGTAAACGATAAACCAAGACGAAAAGCCAGGGTTTCAGGGGTGGTCATTGGATTGGATTACATGCTATTTTATATATATATATATATATATATATATATATATATATATATATATATATATATATATATATATATATATATATATATATACATATATATAAAGATTATACAGTATACAGTATGTAACACTTGCTTTATTGTTACAGGAAGTGGATAAACAATTACAATACATCTTAATATCTTTTTAATAGGGCAGCAGGCAAGGAGCGAGAAAAATGTCATTACTGATATTGCTTGAAAACATAGAAATTGAATCCATTTTTGAATAAGGCTGTAACATAAAATTTGGAAAAAAGTTAATAATTTCTGGATGTACTGTTAGGGTTCAGCGGCTATGCCGCCCCATATGCAACAAACTGCGATGCTCTTTGACACCTTTCAAGTTAGCATTAACTTCTGAAGCAGTTTGAGCTCCAGTAGCTCGTCTGTTTGATCGGACCACACGGGCCAGCCTTCGCTCCTCACGTGCATCAATAAGCCTTGGCCGCCCATGACCCTGTGGCCGGTTCTCCACTGTTCCTTCCTTGGAGCACTTTTGATAGATACTGACCTCTGCAGACCGGGAACAGCCCACAAGAGCTGCAGTTTTGGAGATGCTCTGACCCAGTCGTCTAGCCGTCACAATCTGGCCCTTGTCAAACTCGCTCAAATCCTTACGCTTGCCCATTTCTCCTGCTTCTAACACATCAACTCTGAGGACAAAATGTTCACTTGCGGCCTAATATATTCAACCCACTAACAGGAGCCGTGATGAAGAGATCATCAGTGTTATTAACTTCTAATGTTATGCCTAATCAGTGTATTATATACATATATATATATATATATATATATATATATATATATATATATATATATATATATTCCTAATAATCATTTAGGTGAGTGTGTGTGTGTATATGTATATATATACATATATATATTACTGTGTTTGACCCCCTTTCACCTTCAGAACTGCCTTAATTCTACGTGGCATTGATTCAACAAGGTGCTGAAAGCATTCTTTAGAAATGTTGGCCCATATTGATAGGAGAGCATCTTGCAGTTGATGGAGATTTGTGGGATGCACATCCAGGGCACAAAGCTCCCGTTCCACCACAGCCCAAAGATGCTCTATTGGGTTGAGATCTGGTGACTGTGTTTGCTGCTTACCTCGGTTGTAACGAGTGGTTATTTCAGTGAAAGTTGCTCTTCTATCAGCTTGAATCAGTCGGCCCATTCTCCTCTGACCTCGAGCATCAACAAGGCATTTTCGCCCACAGGACTGCTGCATACTGGATGTTGTTCCCTTTTCACACCATTCTTTGTAAACCTTAGAAATTGTTGTGCACGAAAATCCCAGTAACTGAGCGGATTGTGAAATTCTCAGACCGGCCCGTCTGGCACCAACAACCATGCCACGCTCAAAATTGCTTAAATCACCTTTCTTTCCCATTCTGACATTCAGTTTGGAGTTCAGGACATTGTCTTGACCAGGACCACACCCCTAAATGCATTGAAGCAACTGCCATGTGATTGGTTGATTAGATAATTGCATTAATGAGAAATTGAACAGGTGTTCCTAATAATACTTTAGGTGTGGCGTTTGTGTGTGTGTGTGTGCGTGCGCGCGTGCGTGTGTGTGCGTTTTTTTTTTTGTTTTGTTTTGGATTTTTTTAATAGGGAGATCAGGGCTTGACATTAACGTTTTATTTTTTTGCTCACCAGCCACTGTCACTAGTAGTTTTCTAAAGTTACTATCCACTCAGCATTTTCACTGCCACAATTTTCACTGTTGGTAATTTATGTTTTATGTTATTAAAGTTGACTATGGTGTTCTAAAATTTACTTTAGCTTTACAATCCTTTTAAATATAAATAACCACTGTACAGATCCAACTACAAGACAAAATAACACTACATAACAGTATCAAATATTTAGCCTTGATACTGTCTGTAAAGATCCTTTTTAATGCAGTCTAGGGATAGTTTGCCCAAAAATTTTAATTAGCCCATGATTTACTCACCCTTAAGCCATTCTAGGTGTATATCACTATACAATATACAATAGGAGTTATATAAAAAATAATGTCCTGGCTAATTCATGTATTATAATGGCAGTAAATGGCAGCCCATAATTTGAAGCCCAAAACAGATCATTCATCCATTTTGAAAGTAATCCACAAAGCTCTGGGGGTTAATAAAGGCCTTCTGAAGCAATGTTTTTGTGTAAGAAAAATATCTATATTTAATACTTCTGCCAGTCCTCCTTCCGCTGGAGTGGCTAGTGGGAGTGACTGTTACACCGCTGAAATTAATCTACATTTGGCAGGCGTTAATGTCAAGCCCTGTTCACAATAATACTGTATATGGATTGCCATGACAGGAGGTGCAGCAAAAGCTGGGTAGAGAATGTTTCATTATGTTAACGGCAGATTAAACTTTAAGTTCCTGCAAGTGGTTAAATTTGATTACTTTTTAGTAACAGTAATTTAATGCATTACATTATCCAAAATAGTAATTCAAGTAGTTCAAAGCCCAGATCACACTATCTGGTACAGCTGTGTCACATTGTTACCAAAAGAATGCAGTGTTTCATCAACTAGATTGTAAAAAGAAAAATATATTTTTTCAAAGTAAGTCTCAGCTAGTCGCGCACACAACATCATTTGACTGATACTTTTAGTGGTAAGCACCTGCGAGGCAGGTGAAACCAACGAAAACACATTTCGCATGGAGAGAAGTTGTACATGTAACAGCTATCTTTGTGCCTCAGGAC
Organism: Pseudorasbora parva; assembly: GCF_024679245.1. Lineage (NCBI taxonomy): Eukaryota > Metazoa > Chordata > Actinopteri > Cypriniformes > Gobionidae > Pseudorasbora > Pseudorasbora parva. The sequence goes on along the minus strand of NC_090177.1, from coordinate 4,248,079 downwards.
CCCCTCGAAAAAGAGATGGATCATCTCAAGGGGCTACCCTTAAATAAATAAATAAACAAATAAATAAATAAATAAATAAATAATTTAAAAACCGTTCACTTATTATGTGTGTATGTATGTGTAGTGAGCGGTCTGGTGCAATATGGCGGCCGTCGCATCATCCAGGTGGGTGCAGCACATTGGTGGTGGTTGAGGAGATTCACCCTTCTATGTAAAGCGCTTTGAGTGCCTAGAAAAGCGCTATATAAATGTAATGAATTATTATTATTATTATTATTATTATTATTATTATCGGATACTGGAACAATTGAATTCAAAATCATTCATTTGCATGGCCCATTTCACAGACGACAGTTTTTCTAACCTGGGACAATATCAAGCAAGTTTTGCTCAGTGTCTAAAACTGAAGAAAGGGGCAATTCCAACAATTCCAACTATATTCCTGCAAGCAGTAAGTAATGATTTTATCCACTTATTGACTGTCTAAACAATTTCTGATTAAATTGAAAGTTTCTTAAAGAGACCGCATTGTCTAGATAATGCAAGATGCTAGTACAGTAACAACAGGAAACTTCACGTATCATACAAAACTAAATAGTGTGTCAAATGACAAAGGTTAATAGTATTTTGTATTACAAAATACAACTGTAGATATGTCACCTTCTCCACCATATAAGTTAAAATGATAGTCATTTGACAAGGCTTCTATTCATGCTGTAAAAAATATATATTTATATTTTTGAGAACTGAAGTATGATGTTTTTGAATGCTTGTATTTCAGAGTACATCACAGTCACTGTGTAGCCTACCTTGTGACTAACATTAGCTATACACTCACCTAAAGGATTATTAGGAACCCCATTTACATTTACATTTAATCATTTAGCAGACGCTTTTATCCAAAGCGACTTACAAAAAAGGGGAGAGTAATAGAAGCAACGGAACAGACAAGGCCAAAAACCTGTAAGAGCTGTAAGAAATCTCAATTAATTTGCACAATACACAACAATTAAAGACAGACATCTACAACAAAAACTCACGTCCGCAAAGTGCCGAACACTGGATTTTGATAGCTATGAACCCCTGTTCAATTTCTCATTAATGCAATTATCTAATCAACCAATCACATGGCAGTTGCTTCAATGCATTTAGGGGTGTGGTCCTGGTCAAGACAATCTCCTGAACTGAAAGGTGATTTAAGCAATTTTGAGCGCGGCATGGTTGTTGGTGCCAGACGGGCCGGTCTGATTATTTCACAATCTGCTCAGTTACTGGGATTGTTACGCACAACCATTTCTAGGGTTTACAAAGAATGGTGTGAAAAGGGAAAAACATCCAGTATGTGGCAGTCCTGTGGATGAAAATGCCTTGTTGATGCTCAAGGTCAGAGGAGAATGGGCCGACTGATTCAAGCTGATAGAAGAGCAACTTTGACTAAAATAACCACTCGTTACAACCGAGGTATGCAGCCAAGCATTTGTGAAGCCACAACACACACAACCTTGAGATGGATTGGCTATAATAGCAGATTTGCACAAGCTCACCAAAATTGGACAGTTGAAGATTGGAAAAATGTTGCCTGGTTTGATGAGTCTCGATTTCTGTTGAGACATTCAGATGGGAGAGTCAGAATTTGGCGCAAACAGAATGAGAACATGGATCCATCATGCCTTGTTACCACTGTGCAGGCTGGTGGTGGTGGTGTAATGGTGTGGGGGTATTTTCTTGGCACACTTTAGGCCCCATAAACATGTCACAAAGCTTGAATCATTTCAAATTGGATTCTTGAACATGATAATGAGTTCACTGTACTAAAATGGCCCCCAGAGTCTCCAGATCTCGACCCAATAGAGCATCTTTGGGATGTGGTGGAACAGGAGCTTCAAGCCCTGGATGTGCATCCCACAAATCTCCATCAACTGCAAGATGATGATTCAATTAACTGAGACTTCTTACAGCACTTTCATGCTGTTGCCCTTGTTTGTTTAGTTGCTTCTATTGCCCTTCTCTTTTGGAAGTCACTTTGGATAAAAGCATCTGCTAAATGACTGAAAGTAAATAACTCATTGAATTCAAGAAATCAGATACTCTGTAATCAGCTACATTAAAGTTCCTAAATAGAAAAACCTATTAAAAGTTTCAACCCTCTCAAGAGCACAAATCAGTTTAGTTTAAGAGTATTTGCAGAGGAAACTTGTGCAAATTAAGTAATCAGAACAGTAACAATTACTTTTAAAGGGAGTGATTTCTTTACAGTTCCAGAATAACTTGCACACAGGTAATCAAGTAGTCATGCAGGACTCTGAACATGTAACATGCAGGCAAAATTTTCATTTTTGTAGCTCTCAGATTGCGGGTCAAAGGTTTTGGCATGGAAATTGTTCAGGACCCCTGTATATCCTTAACATGTAAAAGCAGTCAAGTTTAACTTTTATAAAGATAAAAAAAAGCAAATTCCCCTTATTACAAGGAATACACATTTAGTATGACATGAAGTCACCTCCTTGGACTGGTTTTGAACACAAGTAGGACACCATTCAAACAAGAGGCAACACTTCCAAAAATATAGTTTTATTGACTAAAGATCTAAAAACGGCAGATTGAGCGATGGACAGATCTAAGAGACTTTAGAGCACAAGCACACGGTCAACTTGCCATCAACCTCAGCTGGGACATGGCATGATTTAGACAACTTCCCATCAACTGCAATGGGGACTTGACTGGACTCCTCAACTGGGACATGGCTGACCTCAGGCAAATTCACAGCAACCTCAGTGGGGACAGGACTGATCTCAGGCAACTTCACCTCAACCTCAGTGGGGACAGGGCTGATCACAACTGGGACAGGGCTGCTTTCAGGCAACTTCATGGCAACCTCAGTGGGGACAGGGCTGATCTCGGGCATCTTCACGGCAACCTCAGTTGGGACAGGACTGATCTCAGGCATCTTCATGGCAACCTCAGTGGGGACAGGGCAGATCTCAGGCAACTTCAACTCAACCTCAGTGGGGACGGGGCTGATCTCATCCGGGACAGGGCTGATCTCAGGCAACTTCACCTCAACCTCAGTGGGGACGGGGCTGATCTCAGGCAACTTCACCTCAACCTCACTGGGGACGGGGCTGATCTCATCTGGGACAGGGCTGATCTCAGGCAACTTCACCTCAACCTCAGTGGGGACGGGGCTGATCTCAGGCAACTTCACAGCAACCTCAGTGGGGACAGGGCTGATCTCAGGCAACTTCACCTCAACCTCAGTGGGGACAGGGCTGATCTCAGGCAACTTCACAGCAACCTCAGTGGGGACAGGGCTGATCTCAGGTAACTTCACCTCAACCTCAGTGGGGGCAGGGCTGACCTCAGGCAACTTCATGGCAACCTCAGTGGGGACAGGGCTGATCTCAACTGGGACAGGGCTGCTCTCAGGCAACTTCACCTCAACCTCAGTGGGGACGCGGCTGATCTCAGGCAACTTCACGGCAACCTCAGAGGGGGCAGGGCTGACCGCAGGCAACTTCATGGCAACATCAGTGGGGACAGGGCTGATCTCAACTGGGACAGGGCTGCTCTCAGGCAACTTCACCTCAACCTCAGTGGGGACAGGGCTGACCGCAGGCAACTTCACCTCAACCTCAGTGGGGACAGGGCTGATCTCAGGCAACTTCGCAGCAAACTCAGTGGGGACAGGGCTGATCTCAGGCAACTTCACAGCAACCTCAGTGGGGACAGGGCTGATCTCAGGCAACGGCACCTCAATGGGGACAGGGCTGATCTCAGGCAACTTCACCTCAACCTCAGTGGGGACGGGGCTGATCTCAGGCAACTTCACAGCAACCTCAGTGGGGACAGGGCTTATCTCAGGCAACTTCACCTCAACCTCAGTGGGGACAGGGCTGATCTCAACTGGGACAGTTTTGCTCTCAGGCAACTTAACCTCATCCTCAGTGGGGACATGGCATGTCTCAGGCAACTTCGTGTCAACCAAATGGCTGGTCTCAGGCAACTTCCCAGCAACCTCAATGTGCACTTGGCTGATCACCTCAACTGGGACAGGGCTCGACTCAGGCAACTTGATGGCAACCTTAGTGGGCACTTGGCTGATCACCTCAACTGGGACCTGGCTGATCTCAGGCAACTTCCCAATAACCTTGGCAGAGAGTGAGCTTTGTTCTTTCAACATCCCCTCAATTCCTAAAGAAAATTGGGGCAAAAAGAGAAAAGGCTAAAGTTCTTTCCATAGTCAATGTCAACCTCATAGCATCAGGACAAACACCTTTTTGGACAGTTAGCCCAGATGCATTCTTCAAAGAATGCATAACAGTCATATTAGATTTCGTGACCACTGGTTGTTTTGGATTTCGTTTCATCGCATAAGACAAGGGACCACCTGGAAAACAAAAAGGCATTAATACAAGTAGTCATTCTGGTGTATTCAAGAAAGCAGGTTGACGCATCTGGGTATGTTTAAGAACAAGTGGATAACCTAAACTTCTGGTTCTGAAAAAGGTACACTTCAGGGTATGCAAGTAGCCATACCAAGGCAGTCTCTCTGAACATAACCTGCTAGAGAGCAAATCATCTTCCAGGGTCAGCGTGCTTAAGGTATTCAGATGCGTTTTATACAAATATAGTTCAAATAGATTTGTTCTCTACTTAATATATTGTATTAATTCTAAATTGCCATTATAACAAGCTGATGTTTAAGTAGTCAACTTTGTCATCTTCCAAGGATCTGGAATCAATTCACACCAAACAAACAATATAATCCTTGTTCTCAATGAATACAGATCAAAACAAATTGCACAACCAAATAGGTAGCAATGTGCACCAAGTGTGTTACATAAAATCACAATTAAACAAAGGAGGAAGTAGAATGGCACACTTAGCATCTACACATCTCTCAGACTTCTTGTAATCAGCATACTTCATGCAAGCAAGGTTAATCAACCGAGTGTTGTCCCATATAACCAAGTTATATGGGACAGCAAGTTAGAAACCACAGAGTTACAAACCTTTGCTTTCCAAGTGTACTTGCTTAATACCAGACTTGTATAACTGACGCCCAATTGGAGAGCAAAATCCTGAAAACAAGATGTTAAAAAAGTTGAAAACGTATTTAACTTGCATGAAACATTACAGTAAAATGAAAACAACACCTTTACCATTGAGCACCAGTTGGTGACACAAAAAGACCAAAAACATAAAGGTTGAAACTGCCATTTTGATGACAGATTACTCAATCTGTCAACACTTTCTAAAGTGTAGAAATCTAAAATCTAAAACAGATTTCAAGCCAGGGCTTTTAAAATATCATAGATTTTCATCACCTGGGTTTCTTGTTAAAGTGAAATTTGTGACAGATGACCCGCTCGTTAACATTCCCATGCACGCGTTGGTTGGTTGATAAATCACTATTACTAGTTTGCATCAGGGCCCGTATTTATCAAGCTTCTCAAAGTGCTATTTTAGTCTTAAGTCCTGAGAATTCATGAAATTTACTCCTACTTTCAAACTTAAGTATAAAAGCAAGTTATCAAATTTCTTAAAGCTAAGAATCACTCTTACTCTCCCAGTTATTTAAGACAGCTCGAGAGGTCTCTCAAGTGGTTAGGAGTTGCCAGTAGGGGCTTGTGATGGCACTGAGGAGACACCAGCAAACACGTTTACGTTGTTGCAACGTTTGTGGCACGTTGCATTTCTGCTTTCTACTATTCTCGCAACATTGTAACAACGTACATTTTTTTATTAAGAAGCGACAGGGCTGTAGAGCGTTGTTGCGCGACATTCAGCAATTGCAAGGCGCCGTTCTGACAACTTATTTATGCTATATAGATATTCCCCATTTAGCATGTTTGTGGTTAATTTTTAATGTCAGACATTATGCTTTTTATATAGGTCTATTATCCTAGTAAATTAATTATAATCAACACCTGCAACCCTTTCAAAGAGTAAAAATGACATACAAGGTTAAATAATACAACTTTATTAAAACAGCATGTGGTAATCGAACATACATATTTTGTAAAATATCATAGAATAACAATAAAATAGAATAAAACAAATATTCAATTAGATCTGCAGAGACGTGCACAAAATCTTTCAATAGAGGGAGAATGTGTTCGAATGGTTTGACGACGAGCAGTTAATCAAACTGTATCGTTTTTGATGGAGCAGGCATCATCTTTTTCAGTGCTGGTTAATGTTGGACTTTAGACTATAATTTAAAAAAATGCTGTTTGACTAATTCAGCAAGCCTTAGCAATCGCTTCTTCCTCCTACCAGTTCGGTTTTCTTTTGGAATCCATGGTGGCTGTAAAAAATCTAGGCTATATCTAGGCCATATATAGGCAGGTCAGTTAACAGCACACCAGTTTAAAAATTGAAATTAAGACATGTTTATCTTTCATTTCAAATGTGTATATTATAATGTATTCTCTTGAAAACTCTTTATTGTCAAATATGTGTTGAATGTAAACTCCTCTTAGGAATTCCCCAATCAATGTGAATTTATCTGAGGATATTCTTAAATAAGGACATCTCTTCAGTGATTGGTCCATTCCTATGACATCATCCGAAATCCTGTTTGTGGCACAGCAAAGTGTCGTAAATCCACTCTAAGACTAGCACTTAAGATTTAGTCCTACACTTTACTTAAAGTATGATTGGGATATCTTTTAAGCGCAGCTTTGAGCCAAGAATTTTTTTACTCTTAAGCCAATTCTTAGCAGTGTCCTTGTGAGTAATTCTAAGATGTTTGATAAATATGGGCCCTGATCTCACACCCTTGAATGTCCAACTAATTTTTACCAGGTTTGTAGTAGTAAGACATTGATATTAAAAGACCACATTCAATATACACCTTATTGAATATGCATTCTTTATACAGGCAAGCAAATGAACACAGAATATTAATGCAATACAAGGTTTCTCGTTAAGCATTTTCCTTTCAAAAAACATCATAGAGAAAATGTGTCAATTAAAAATGCGTTCGTGACATCACATAATACGCAATTACGTTGAAAAGGTCACGCTTGACGTCAGCGGAAGTACCAAGTCTGTGTTTGTAAAAACGTTTTAAACGATAACGTGACACAAAGACGTGAATATGTGTGTATGGTCCTCCTTCCACACGCTTATAAACACTGACTCTGTAGCAGGGATGGAAATTAACTTTTTTGTCCACCAGCCACTGTGGCTGGTGGATTTCAAAATCTAGCAGCCACTCAATGTTTTTACCAGCCACTCAATGTTTTTACCAGCCACTCAATGTTTTTACCAGCCACTTTCTTGTTTTTAACCGACAATGTGTAACTGCATGTGAAAAATGAATACTACAAGCTCTACAGTACTTTAAAAGTTTATTTAATTTCAAGTCTCAATGAAATACTGACATTTTCTCTTTCTCTCTTATACACACACAAACCATGAACTGATATACATTTCATTAAATGAGTAGGGCTCTGTGCTCTGTGTGCTCTTTTTTTTTTAAACCCAGATGTGCATTTGGATGATTCGTGGTCTTTTATGGCTTCCAGTTTTAGGTTTTTAGTCCCAACAATGAAACTATTAGTTTTGGCATCTTCTGAAGCATGTTGACGACATACCGAGCACCGGATGCACCGAAATAAAAATTCTTGACCGAAACACCAAAAGAAATTATGCCAATTATTAGTACCATTGTATTTATGGCTAATGCTATGACTGTGTAACTTTACTAAAAATTAAGGCATTGCAATTGTATGAATTAATATTAAAGTTTCAAATAATAAATCACAACTTACAAATTATGCAAATATTTATTTAGCTCATTGCAACAATCTACAGTATAAAATAAAATTCAAACCAAATTTTTTAACTTGACCTCACTCATGTGTATCTTCTCTCAGCGCACGCAAGTTCTTATTCACATCTTCTGGCACTACATCCGTGTAATGACGGCGAAAACGGCTGCTCACATTCGGACATATACGGCAGCAATCGATTGCATGCAACAGTATGATATTTTTATTTACCCGTCACTGTGGCCGGTAGGTGAAGCGAGTTTACCCGCCACAACTCAAAATCACCCGCATTTGGGTGGTGGCGGGTGCTAATTTCCATCCCTGCTCTGTAGCACGGCCAGCATTTGTGCTTATAAAACGTAAACTTTTGTAGTTTGTGTAAATGAGCGATGGTTTGTCTAGATAAGACCCTTATTCATCGTCTGGTGACATTTAAAGCTTTTTGAAGCTGCACTGAAACCAATTTGGACCTTGAGCCGTTTGAGGCCCATTGAAGTCCATTATATGGAGAAAAATCCTGGAATGTTTTTCAGAACATGGATCCAACATGCCTGATTACCACTGTGCATGCTGGTGGTGGTGGTGTAATTGTGTGGGGATGTTTTCTTAGCACACTTTAGGCCCCTTAGTTCCAAATGGGCCTCGTTTAAATGCCACGGCCTACCTGAGCGTTGTTTCTGACCATGTCCATCCCTTTATGACCACCATGTACCCATCCTCTGATGGCTACTTCCAGCAGGATAACCATCACAAAGCTTGAATCATTTCAAATTGGTTTCTTGAACATGACAATGAGTTCACGGTACAAAAAGGTTCCCCACAGTCACCAGATCTCAACCCAATTGATCATCTTTGGGATGTGGTGGAACGGGAGCTTTGTGTCCTGGATGTGCATCCCACAAATCTCCAACAACTGCAAGATGCTATCCTATCAATATGGGCCAGCATTTCTTAAGAATGCTTTCAGCACCTTGTTGAATCAATGCCACGTAGAATTAAGGCAGTTCTGAAGGCGACAGGGGGTCAAACACAGAATTAGTATGGTGCTCCTAATAGGCGAGTGTATAAACCTGCAATATCGTTGACGAAAAAAGACTAAAGTCTAAAATGTAATTTAAAAAATAAAAACTTGAACAAAAAGCACTGGGTTTGGTTTTGTTGGGGGGAAAAGAAAAGTGTTCGAGCTTGCAATTGCCAGATTCAGTAATTTAATTCCCCTAATCAGAGCTTTTCTCTAAAAAGAACACATACATATGATCCATGTTTTACCTAAACATGTGCAATCTGGCAACCATATGCATGCAAGCGTAGATGATCTGAAAACACCAATAAACAAATAAGCTGCATTTTAGCACAAAAAATTCAGCTTAAAGTGTAATTCAGTCAGTCCGTGTTTTGTCAGGACTCACGAGCCGCATCGCTGAACAACTGAACTTGTGTAAGCTGCTGAAATAAGCCAATCAGAGCAAAGCTCAACATTAATATTCATGACCCTTCCAAATAAGGCAAAAACAGGGTATTACATCCTATGGACAATCTCTAGGGTTGTAAAAGGACCTGTACAATTGTATCTGGACATATTTTTGCCCTTAAATAAGCCACATACCCTCCACATAGATATCAGAACAATGAGTTTCAACTCATTCTAGGGCACCTTTAACTATACAATTACATTTTCTGTTTGTTAAAAAAAAGTTTGTGTACTTTGCTTGATTACCTGAGACTTCTTACAGCACTTTCATGCTGTTGCCCTTGTTTTAGTTGCTTCTATTGCTCCTTTTTTGCAAGACACTTTGGATTGAAAATGAAAAGCATCTGCTAAATAACTTAATGTGGAATGATTGGTCATTGTATTCAAGAAATCAGATACTTTGTAATTGGCTACATGAAATTTCCTAAATAGAAAAACAGCAATAGGTTCAACCATCTCAAGAGCATTAGTTTCAGCTTGAGTATCTGCAAGAGGCATTTTGTGCAAATTAAGAAATCAGAAAAGTAACTTTTAAAGGGAATTTCTTTATATTTCCAGAGTAACTTGCACAGGTGCTCAAGTAGTCATGCAGGACTCTGAACATGTAATATGCCAGCACATGTCACAAATTTGCATTTTTTGTAGCTTACAAACATTGGGTTGCAAAGGTTTTGGCATGAACCTCTTTCAGGACCCCTGTATAGCCTTGACAAGGAAACAGTCAAGTTTCCTTTTTATATACTCATGCAAAGTCCCTTTTATTACAAGGAATACACATTTAGTATGGTATGAAGTCACATCCTTGGACTGGTTTTGAACAAGTCGGACACCATTCAAACAAGCGGAAGCACTTTTCCAAAAATAGTTTTTTATTGGCTGAAGATATAAAATGGCAGATTGAGATGGACAGATCTAAGAGATTTCAGAGCATAAGCACATGGTCAACTTTCCATCAACCTCAGCTGGGACATGGCAGGATTTAGACAACTTCCCATCAACTGTAACAGGGACTTGACTGGACTCCTCAACTGGGACATGGCTGACTTCAGGCAACTTCACAGCAACCACAGTGGGGACAGGGCTGACCTCAACTGAGACAGGGTTGATCTCAGGCAACTTCACAGCAACCTCAGTGGGGACAGGGCTGATCTCAGGCAACTTCACAGCAACCTCAGTGGGGACAGGGCTGACCTCAACTGAGACAGAGTTGATCTCAGGCAACTTCACAGCAACCTCAGTGGGGACAGGGCTAATCTCAGGCAACTTCACAGCAACCTCAGTGGGGACAGGGCTAATCTCAGGCAACTTCACAGCAACCTCAGTGGGGACAGGGCTGATCTCAGGCAACTTCACCTCACCCACAGTAGGGACAGGGCTGATCTCAGGCAACTTCACCTCAACCTCAGTGGGGACAGGGCTCATTTTTTGCAACGTCACAGCAACCTCAGTGGGGACAGGGCTGATCTCAGGCAACTTCACCTCAACCTCAGTGGGGGCATGGTTGATCTCAGGCAACTTCACAGCAACCTCAGTGGGGGCAGGGCTGATCTCAAGCAACTTCACAGTAACCTCAGTGGGGACAGGGCTGATCTCCTTAACTGGGACATGGTTGATCTCAGGCAACTTCACCTCACCCACAGTGGGGACAGGGCTGATCTCCTCAACTGGGACATGGTTGATCTCAGGCAACTTCACAGCAACCTCAGTGGGGACAGGGCTAATCTCAGGCAACTTCACAGCAACCTCAGTGGGGACAGGGCTGATCTCAGGCAACTTCACAGCAACCTCAGTGGGGACAGGGCTGATCTCAGGCAACTTCACCTCACCCACAGTAGGGACAGGGCTGATCTCAGGCAACTTCATAGTATTCTCAGTGGGGACAGGGCTGATCTCAACTGTGTCATGGCTGATCTCAGGCAACTTCACAGCAACCTCAGTGGGGACAGGGCTGATCTTAGCTGGGACAGGGTTGATCTCAGGCAACTTCACAGCAACCTCAGTGGGGACAGGGCTGACCTCAACTGAGTCAGGGTTGATCTCAGGCAACTTCACCTCAACCTCAGTGGGGACAGGGCTGATCTCAGGCAACTTCACCTCACCCACAGTAGGGACAGGGCTGATCTCAGGCAACTTCACCTCAACCTCAGTGGGGACAGGGCTCATTTTTTGCAACGTCACAGCAACCTCAGTGGGGACAGGGCTGATCTCAGGCAACTTCACCTCAACCTCAGTGGGGACAGGGCTGATCTCATCAACTGGGGCATGGTTGATCTCAGGCAACTTCACAGCAACCTCAGTGGGGGCAGGGCTGATCTCAGGCAACTTCACAGTAACCTCAGTGGGGACAGGGCTGATCTCCTTAACTGGGACATGGTTGATCTCAGGCAACTTCACCTCACCCACAGTGGGGACAGGGTTGATCTCAGGCAACTTCACCTCAACCTCAGTGGGGACAGGGCTGATCTCAGGCAACTTCACCTCAACCTCAGTGGGGACAGGGCTGATCTCAGGCAACTTCACCTCAACCTCAGTGGGGACAGGGCTGATCTCAGGCAACTTCACCTCAACCTCAGTGGGGACAGGGCTGATCTCAGGCAACTTCACCTCAACCTCAGTGGGGACAGGGCTGATCTCAGGCAACTTCACAGCAACCTCAGTGGGGACAGGGCTGATCTCAGGCAACTTCACCTCAACCTCAGTGGGGACAGGGCTGATCTCAGGCAACTTCACAGCAACCTCAGTGGGGACAGGGCTAATCTCAGGCAACTTCACAGCAACCTCAGTGGGGACAGGGCTGATCTCAGGCAACTTCACCTCGCCCACAGTAGGGACAGGGCTGATCTCAGGCAACTTCATAGTATTCTCAGTGGGGACAGGGCTGATCTCAACTGTGTCATGGCTGATCTCAGGCAACTTCACAGCAACCTCAGTGGGGACAGGGCTGATCTTAGCTGGGACAGGGTTGATCTCAGGCAACTTCACAGCAACCTCAGTGGGGACAGGGCTGACCTCAACTGAGTCAGGGTTGATCTCAGGCAACTTCACCTCAACCTCAGTGGGGACAGGGCTGATCTCAGGCAACTTCACCTCACCCACAGTAGGGACAGGGCTGATCTCAGGCAACTTCACCTCAACCTCAGTGGGGACAGGGCTCATTTTTTGCAACGTCACAGCAACCTCAGTGGGGACAGGGCTGATCTCAGGCAACTTCACCTCAACCTCAGTGGGGACAGGGCTGATCTCCTCAACTGTGTCATGGCTGATCTCAGGCAACTTCACAGAAACCTCAGTGGGGATAGGGCTGATCTCAACTGGGACAGGGCTGATCTCAGGCAACTTCACAGAAACCTCAGTGGGGATAGGGCTGATCTCAACTGGGACAGGGCTGATCTCAGGCAACTTCACAGTAAACTCAGTGGGGACAGGGCTGATCTCAGGCAACTTCACCTCACCCACAGTGGGGACAGGGCTGATCTCAGGCAACTTCACAGTAACCTCAGTGGGGACAGGGCTGATCTCAACTGGGACAGGGCTGATCTCAGTCAACTTCACAGTAACCTCAGTGGGGACAGGGCTGATCTCAACTGGGACAGGGCTGATCTCAGTCAACTTCACAGCAACATCAGTTGGTACAGGGCTGATCTCAACTGGGACAGGGCTGATCTCAGGCAACGTCACAGCAACCTCAGTGGGGACAGGGCTGATTTCAGGCAACTTCACCTCAACCACAGTGGGGACAGGGCTGATCTCAGGCAACTTCACAGCAACCTCAGTGGGGACAGGGCTGATCTCAGGCAACTTCACAGCAACCTCAGTGGGGACAGGGCTGATCTCCTCAACTGCGACATGGTTGATCTCAGGCAACTTCACCTCACCCACAGTGGGGACAGGGCTGATCTCAGGCAACTTCACCTCAACCTCAGTGGGGACAGGGCTGATCTCAGGCAACTTCACCTCAACCTCAGTGGGGACAGGGATGATCTCAGGCAACTTCACAGTAACCTCAGTGGGGACAGGGCTGATCTCCTCAACTGCGACATGGTTGATCTCAGGCAACTTCACCTCACCCACAGTGGGGACAGGGCTGATCTCAGGCAACTTAACCTCAACCTCAGTGGGGACAGGGCTGATCTCAGGCAACTTCACCTCAACCACAGTGGGGACAGGGCTGATCTCAGGCAACTTCACCTCACCCACAGTGGGGACAGGGCTGATCTCCTCAACTGTGTCATGGCTGATCTCAGGCAACACAGCAACCTCAGTGGGGACAGGGCTGATCTCAACTGGGACAGGGCTGATCTCAGGCAACGTCACAGCAACCTCAGTGGGGACAGGGCTGATCTCAACTGGGACAGGGCTGATCTCAGGCAACGTCACAGCAACCACAGTGGGGACAGGGCTGATCTCAGGCAATTTCACAGTAACGTCAGTGGGCACTTGGCTGATCTCAATTGGGACAGGGCTTGTCTCAGGGAACTTCCCATCAAGCGCAGTGGGCACTTGGCTGATCACCTCAACTGGGACAGGGCTGGTCTCAGGGAACTTCCCATCAAGCGCAGTGTGCACTTGGCTGATCACCTCAACTGGGACATGGTTGATCTCAGGCAATTTCACAGCAGCCTCAGTGGGGACAGGGCTGGTCTCAACTGGGACATGGTTGATCTCAGGCAACTTCACATCAATCTCAGTGGGCACTTGGCTGATCACCTCAACTGGGACAGGGCTGCTCTCACCAATAACCTTAGCCGCGAGTGAGCTGGGTCCTTTCAACATCCCATCATTGCCTAAAGAAACTGGGGCAAAAAAAGAGAAAAGGCTTAAGTTCTCTCCATAGTCAATGTCAACCTCATCATCAGGACAAACCTTTTTGGATAGTTAGCCCAGATGCATTCTTCAATGACTGCATAACAGCCATATTAGATTTCGTGACCACTGGTTGTTTTGGATTTAGTTTCTTCGTATAAGACAAGGGACCACCTGGAAAACAAAAAGGCATTAATACAAGTAGTCACTCTAGTGTATTCAAGAAAGCAGGTTGTGACACATCTGGGTTTAACAACAAGCGGATAACCTAAACTTCCGGTTCTGAAAAAGGTACATTTCAGGTTATGCAAGTAGCCATAGCAAGGCAGTCTCTCTGAACATAACCTGCTCTAGAGCAAATCATCTTCCAGGGTCAGTTTGCTTAAGGTATTCAGATGTGTTTTATACAATTATAGTTTAAATAGATTTTATAGGTAGAGTCTAGTTATTATTATATTGCATTTTAATTCTAAATTGCAATTATAACAAGCTGATGTTTAAGTAGTCAACTTATTTTGTCATCTCACAAGGATCTGCAATCAATAAGCACCAAACAAACAATATAATCCTTGTTCTCAATGAATACAGATTAAAACAAATGGCAAAACCAAGTAGGTGGCAAGGTGCACCAAAGAGGTTACATAAAAATAAAATAAAAACAATTACACAAAGGAAGTAGAATGGCACACTCTTAGCATCTACACATCTACTTCCAGACTTCTTGTAATCAGCAGGCTTCAAGCAAACAAAATTTGGCTTAATCAACCGAGAGTTTGAGTTACATGGGACAACAAGTTAAAAACCACAGTTACAAACCTTTGCTTTCCAAGTGTACTTGCTTAATACCAGTCTTGTATAGCTGACGCCCAATTGGAGAGCAAAGTCCTGAAAACAAGTTGTTAAAAATGGGAGAAAGTTGAAAATGTATTTAACTTGCATAAAACATTACAGTAAAACAAAAACAACACCTTTACCATTGAGCACCAGTTGGTGACACAAAAAGACCAAAAACATAAAGTTTGAAACTGCCATCTTGATGACAGATTACACAATCTAGCTATGCTTTCTAAAACAGATTTAAAGCCAGGGCTTTTAAAAATCATAGATTTTCATCACCTGGGTTTCTTGTTAAAGTGAAATTAGTGACAGATGACCCGCTCGTTAACATCCCCACGCACTCATTGGTTGGTTGATAAATCACTATTCCTAGTTTTCATCTGATGTCACACCCTTGAATGTCCAACTAATTTTTACCAGGTTTGTAGTAAAGCCCAATTCGGACTGGATTAGTTTAACATGGGGACGTGGGGTTAAAGTAATTATTACACAGAGGGTCTCTGTGATTTTAGTCCCGTCCTAATGTGCCATCTCGGTAATCATTACGGACAACGTCAGTGAAGATTACAGAGACATTAGGCTAGTTTGAGATGAGCAAAATCTGCGCAGAACCGATCACCGGTGATCAGCGCGAGATGCATGCCGGTAAAGCTGGGCATACATTGTGCGATTTCTATGAGATTTCAGCAAGGTTACCTACTCACACTGTACGAGTAGATCGCATGCGATGTAAAGCCAAAGCTCACGATTGATGTGCTCACACTGTGCGGTCCAACCGTCGAGCGCGTCTTGTCTGCTCACACTGTACGGGTGAAAAATGCGCAATAAAACCCCCGTGGCGACGACAGACCATGGTGTATTATAGAGAGGTAAATGCATCAGCTATTGATATCAAGAGGATTTAGAATGTATGTATAAAATTATTATTATTATTAGAGTAGGCCTACTTTTATTATTAAATTGATATTACATTAATTTGCCCCCCTCTCCCCAACAATTTCATAAATCATAATCGACACACTACATAAATTAATAGATAGATTACTCCACACTATTTAAAAACATTAAGCCCGATTAAACAAGGAATTATAGGTCTATAATTATATGATTATAATGTCAGAACACTGCAATGATGTCCGTCTCTATTTTTTTTCTCACAATATGGACCAAAATAGAAATATTAAGAAAATAAATTAAGGCAGTAGGCTACGTTATTAGCATGTTGAATTACATTTATCTCTCGTTGTCTGAGAATATGCGCCGAAAGCTTGTCAGATTTTACTTTCACTTTCTGTAGTGAATAATTGACTGGGTTTGAGACTGAGCATTGCGTGATATCCACTGACTCGCGTTCATGAATTAAAACGGGAAAAGGAAGAAAAAAAGAAAAAAAAAAGACAACATGACGTGTCAAGACGGTTCCCACTTTCCATCATAATAAGATTAAGTAGGCCTAGGCTAAATATTAATTAATTTAAAAAATAAAATAAAGTTAAAATTAAAATGTCAAAGTAAAACAAGTAAATTAATGACCAACTAGCTAAATGAATAATATGCACTGGATATACAGGGAGTGCAGAATTATTAGGCAAGTTGTATTTTTGAGAATTAATTTTATTATTGAACAACAACCATGTTCTCAATGAACACAAAAAACGCATTAATATCAAAGCTGACTATTTTTGGAAGTTTTAGTTTTAGCTATTTTAGGGGGATATCTGTGTGTGCAGGTGACTATTACTGTGCATAATTATTAGGCAACTTAAAAAACAAATTTATACCCATTTCAATTATTTATTTTTACCAGTGAAACCAATATAACATCTCAACATTCACAAATATACATTTCTGACATTCAAAAACCAAACAAAACCAAATCAGTGACCAATATTTCCACCTTTCTTTGCAAGGCCACTCAAAAGCCTGCCATCCATGGATTCTGTCAGTGTTTTGATCTGTTCACCATCAACATTGCGTGCAGCAGCAACCACAGCCTCCCAGACACTGTTCAGAGAGGTGTACTGTTTTCCCTCCTTGTAAATCGCACATTTGATGATGGACCACAGGTTCTCAATGGGGTTTAGATCAGGTGAACAAGGAGGCCATATCATTAGATTTTCTTCTTTTATACCCTTTCTTGCCAGCCACGCTGTGGAGTACTTGGACGCGTGTGATGGAGCATTGTCCTGCATGAAAACCATGTTTTTCTTGAAGGATGCAGACTTCTTCCTGTACCACAGCTTGAAGAAGATGTCTTCCAGAAACTGGCAGTAGGACTGGGAGTTGAGCTTGACTCCATCCTCAACCCGAAAAGGCCCCACAAACTCATCTTTGATGATACCGGCCCAAACCAGTACTCCACCTCCACCTTGCTGGCGTCTGAGTCGGACTGGAGCTCTCTGCCCTTTACCAATCCAGCCACGGGCCCATCCATCTGGCCCATCAAGACTCACTCTCATTTCATCAGTCCATAAAACCTTAGAAAAATCAGTTTTGAGATATTTCTTGGCCCAGTCTTGACGTTTCAGCTTGTGTGTCTTGTTCAGTGGTGGTCGACTTTCTGCCTTTCTTACCTTGGCCATGTCTCTGAGTATTGCACACCTTGTGCTTTTGGGCACTCCAGTGATGTTCCAGCTCTGAAATATGGCCAAACTGGTGGCAAGTGGCATCTTGGCAGCTGCACGTTTGACTTTTCTCAGTTCACGGGCAGTTATTTTGCGCCTTGGTTTTTCCACACGCTTCTTGCGACCCTGTTGACTATTTTGAATGAAACGCTTGATTGTTCGATGATCACGCTTCAGAAGCTTGGCTATTTTAAGACTGCTGCATCCCTCTGCAATATATCTCACTATTTTTGACTTTTCTGAGCCTGTCAAGTCCTTCTTTTGACCCATTTTTCCAAAGGAAAGGAAGTTGCCTAATAATTATGCACACCTGATATAGGGTGTTGATGTCATTAGACCACACCCCTTCTCATTACAGAGATGCACATCACCTAATATGCTTAATTGGTAGTAGGTTTTCCAGCCTATACAGCTTGGAGTAAGACAACATGCATAACGAGGATGATGTGGTCAAAATACTCATTTGCCTAATAATTCTGCACTCCCTGTACACAACACAAACTGGAGGCACAACAGTTTACTTAATTTCTGTTATTTGATAGCTGCCTACATAATTAAAGATCTCCCTCTCTTCGTTTTCTTCCTTAATGCTTTTAAAAATGAAATCGTTAAACTTCTGCTTTCGCGCAGGCGCAGTGAGGGGAAATAGGGCAATCAGTTTGTGGCTTTGCTTCAACTGTGCGATAACCTCACGAGGAGCGATCAGAATTTCTGACACGCCAGAAATTCATCCGACCATCCGATTCCCGATCGTGAGAGGTTTGTCGCCTCTCGTTTCCCCCTGTACACTGCACGAACACCTCACGACAAACGACGCACGATAAACCTGAAAATTGCCCCGTGACAAAAAAGAGTCGCACGAGTCAGAATTCGGCTCGAAATCGGACGAAAAATGCACAGTGTATGCCCAGCTTACGTGTGCTGAGAATTCATGAAATTTACTCCTACTTTCAAACTTAAAGGGATACTTCAGCGCTGGGAAGATAAATCTTTATTTAAACTGGGTCATCAATGTAGTAGAAATGTGAAATTATTTTTGAATTTGGTGCCTTCTAGATTGAGAAAAGACAGAAAATGTATTTTTGTCTCATGGGGATGAAAGACTACAATTCCCAGAATATTTCACTGCCCTGTGAAGCCATTCCCAAAGTCACCTACTTGGTTACTGTGACTGAGTTGGAGAAGACACTACAATTAAAAACTGAACGTGTCTGTTCAATATAATGAGTGAGTCACCGCGAGTATCACAGCACTGAGCACTAACTGCAGGAGTGAGATAAATGAGCTGATGAGTGATGAGAGCTGAGGTAATCACGACTACACTCGCGGCATACATTCACAACGCGAGTTCAGTCTGGCGCGTTTCAGTTAATGCCTTTGCAAGCTTAACTTTCATAGAAATTAATTTGAGAAGTTAAAAGACTTACATTGCTCACCATAGCTCCATTTAAATGAGTGCCTGCGAGCTGAGCTGTGAGTGTGATCTCCATCCCCCATGTGCGGGTTCAAAACATGCAGAAATGGCTCCCTCTACTGGCTGTAGTCTTTAGCCGCTGGCCAAACATTCCTCCTATGATGCAAATCTCGTAAATTTGCATCATAGGAGGAATTTTTCCAGAAATAAAATGCATAAATCTCTTGTCTCAGGGGGATATGAGGGGGAAAAGCACAATCATTTGAATATACTCCAGGGTTTCTACTGATACAAAGCCATATGCTAATCGCTGAAGTAACCCTTTAAGTATAAAAGCAAGTTATCAAATTTCTTAGCGCTAAGAATCACTCTTACTCTCCCAGTTATTTAAGACAGCTCTAGAGGTCTCTCAAGTGGTTAGGAGTTGCCAGTAGGGGCTTGTGATGGCACTGAGGAGACACCAGCAAACACGTTTACGTTGTTGCAACGTTTGTGGCACGTTGCATTTCTGCTTTCTACTATGCTCGCAACATTGTAACAAAGTAAATTTGTAAGACGCGACATTCAGCAATTGCAAGGCGGCGTTCTGACAACTTATTTTATGCTATATAGATATTCCCCATTTAGCATGTTTGTGGTTAATTTTTAATGTCAGACATTATGCTTTTTATATAGGTCTATTGTTATCCTAGTAAATTAATTATAATCAACACCTGCAACCCTTTCAAAGAGTAAAAATGACATACAAGGTTAAATAATACAACTTTATTAAAACAGCATGTGGTAATCGAACATACATATTTTGTAAAATATCATAGAATAACAATAAAATAGAATAAAACAAATATTCAATTAGATCTGCAGAGACGTGCACAAAATCTTTCAATAGAGGGAGAATGTGTTCGAAAGGTTTGACGACGAGCAGTTAATCAAACTGTATCATTTTTGACGGAACAGGCATCATCTTTTTCAGTGCTGGTTAATGTTGGACTTTAGACTATAATTAAAAAAATGCTGTTCGTCTAATTCAGCAAGCCGTAGCAATCGCTTCTTCCTCCTACCAGTTCGGTTTTCTTTTGGAATCCATGGTGGCTGTAAAAAATCTAGGCTATATCTAGGCCATATATAGGCAGGTCAGTAACCAGCACACCAGTTTAAAAATTGAAATTAAGACATGTTTATCTTTCATTTCAAATGTGTATATTATAATGTATTCTCTTGAAAACTCTTTACTGTCAAATATGTGTTGAATGTAAACTCTTAGGAATTCCCCAATCAATGTGAATTTATCTGAGGATATTCAACTAAGTGTGCTAAGAAAACATCCCCACACCATTACACCACCACCAGCAGCCTGCACAGTGGTAATCAGGCATGTTGGATCCATGTTCTGAAAAACTTAAGTATAAAAGCAAGTTATGAAATTTCTTAAAGCTAAGAATCACTCTTACTCTCCCAGTTATTTAAGAGAGCTTAAGAGGTCTCTCAAGTGGTTAGGAGTTGCCAGTAGGGGCTTGTGATGGCACTGAGGAGACAGAGACGTGCGCAAATCTTTCAAGAGAGGGAGAATGTGTTATCCTTTGTGTTATCGAGAAACGATATCGTTTGGACAGAGCAGGCATTATCTTTTTCAGCGCTGGTTGATGTTGGGCTTTATAATAAAATTTAAAAACGCTGTTCGACTATTTCAGCAAGCAGTAGCGATCGCTTCTTCTTCCTCCTGCCAGTTCGTTTTTCTTTTGGAATTCATGATGGCTGATTATATATTTTAAAAATCTAGGCCATATATAGGCAGGTCAGTAAACAGCACACCAGTTTAAAAATTGTAATTAAGACATGTTTATTTTTCATTTCAAATGTGTATATTATAATGTATTCTCTTGAAAACTCTTTATTGTCAAATGTTTGTTGGATGCCTATGACATCATCCAAAATCCCGTTTGTGGCACAGCAAAGTGTCGTGAATCGACTCTAAGACTGACACTTAAGATTTAGTCCTGGGCCCGTATTTATCAAGCTTCTCAAAGTGCTATTTTAGTCTTAAGTGCTGAAAATTCATGAAATTTACTCCTACTTTCAAACTTAAGTATAAAAGCAAGTTATGAAATTTCTTAAAGCTAAGAATCACTCTTACTCTCCCAGTTATTTAAGAGAGCTTAAGAGGTCTCTCAAGTGGTTAGGAGTTGCCAGTAGGGGCTTGTGATGGCACTGAGGAGACAGAGACGTGCGCAAATCTTTCAAGAGAGGAAGAATGTGTTATCCTTTGTGTTATCGAGAAACGATATCGTTTGGACAGAGCAGGCATTATCTTTTTCAGCGCTGGTTGATGTTGGGCTTTATAATAAAATTTAAAAACGCTGTTCGACTATTTCAGCAAGCAGTGGCGATCGCTTCTTCTTCCTCCTGCCAGTTCGTTTTTCTTTTGGAATTCATGATGCCTGATTATATATTTTAAAAATCTAGGCCATATATAGGCAGGTCAGTAAACAGCACACCAGTTTAAAAATTGTAATTAAGACATGTTTATTTTTCATTTCAAATGTGTATATTATAATGTATTCTCTTGAAAATTCTTTATTGTCAAATGTTTGTTGGATGCCTATGACATCATCCAAAATCCAAGTGGTTAGGAGTTGCGCTTGTGATGGCGCTGAGGAGACAGAGACGTGCGCAAATTTTTCAATAGAGGGAGAATGTGTTCGAAATGTTTGACGACAAACAGTTAATCAAACAGTATCGTTTGGACAGAGCAGACATCATCTTTTTTAGCGCTGGTTAATGTTGGGTTTTATTAAAAATAAAAAATAAACACTGTTCGAGTAATTCAGCAGGCAGTAGCGATCGCTTCTTCCTCCTGCCATGCCGGTTTTCTTTTGGAATCCATGGTGGCTGATTATATATTTAAAAAAAATCTAGGCTATATATAGGCAGGTCATTTAACAGCACACCAGTTTAAAAAATTTAATTAAATGGATGAAAACATGTTTATCTTTCATTTAAAATGTGTATATTATAATGTCTCTTGACATTACTCTTTATTAATTCTCTTGAAAACTCTTTATTGTCAAATGTGTGTTGGATGTAAACTCCTCTTAGGAATTTCACCATTCAATGTGGATTTATCTGAGGATATTCTTAAATAAGGACATCTATTCAGGGATTGGTTCATGCCTATGACATCATCCAAAATTCCATTTGTGGCACAGCAAAGTGTCGTAAATCCACTCTAAGACTAGCACTTAAGATTTAGTCCTACACTTTACTTAAAGTATGATTGGGATGCTTGATAACTAACTTTTAAGCGCAGCTTTGAGCCAAGAATTTTTTACTCTTAAGTCAATTCTTAGCAGTGTTCTTGTGAGTAATTCTAAGATGTTTGATAAATATGGGCCCTGATTGATGATTGGGATGCTTGATAACTAACATTTGAGTGCAGCTTTGAGCCAATAATTTTTTTACTCTTAAGTCAATTCTCAGCAATGTTCTTGTGAGTAATTCTAGTTCAGTCTTAGAGTTGTTTTACGACACTTTGCTGTGCCACAAATGGGATTTTGGATGAAGTCGTAGGTATGAACCAATCACTGAACAGGCCTAGATGTCCTTATTTAAGAATATTCTCAGATAAATTCACATTGAATTGTGAAATTACTAAGAGGAGTTTACATCCAATACACATTTGACAATAAAGTTTTCTAGAGAATACATTTTAATATACATATTTGAAATTAAAGATAATCATGTTTTCCACCATGTCTTAATTAAAAGTTTTAAACTGGTGTGCTGTTAACTGACCTGCCTATATATAGCCTAGATATTTTTTTTTTAATATAATCAACCATCATGGATTCCAAACGAAAACCGAACTGGCAGGAGGAAGCAGCGATCGCTACTGCTTGCTGAATTAGACGAACAGGTTTTTATTTATTTATTATAAAGCCCAACATTAACCAGCACTGAAAAAGATGATGCCTGCTCTGTCCAAACGATACCGTTTGATTAACTGTTTGACGTCAAACATTTCGAACACATTCTTCCTCTCTTGAAAGATTTGCGCACATCTCTGTCTCCTCAGCGCCATCACAAGCCCCCTACTGGCAACTCCTAACCACTTGAGAGACCTCTTAAGCTCTCTTAAATAACTGGGAGAGTAAGAGTGATTCTTAGCTTTAAGAAATTTGATAACTTGCTTTTATACTTAAGTTTTTCAGAACATGGATCCAACATGCCTGATTACCACTGTGCAGGCTGGTGGTGGTGGTGTAATGGTGTAGGGATGTTTTCTTAGCACACTTAGTTCCAAATGGGCCTCGTTTAAATGCCACGGCCTACCTGAGCATTGTTTCTGACAATGTCCATCCCTTTATGACCACCATGTACCCATCCTCTGATGGCTACTTCCAGCAGGATAATGCACCATGTCACAAAGCCTTCATCATTTCAAATTGGTTTCTTAAACATGACAATGAGTTCACGGTACAAAAATGTTCCCCACAGTCACCAGATCTCAACCCAATCGATCATCTTTGGGATGTGGTGCAACGGGAGCTTCGTGTCCTGGATGTGCATCCCACATATCTCCATCAACTGCAAGATGCTATCCTATCAATATGGGCCAACATTTCTAAAGAATGCTTTCAGCACCTTGTTGAATCAAAGCCACGTAGAATTAAGGCAGTTCTGAAGGCTACAGGGGGTCAAACACAGAATTAGTATGGTGTTCCTAATAGGTGAGTGTATAAACCTGCAATATCGTTGAAGAAAAAAGACGAGTCTAAAATGTAATTTAAAAAATAAAAACTTGAACAAAAAGCACTGGGTTTGGTTTTGTTGGGGGGGGGGGGGGGGGGGGGGGAAGAAAAGTGTTCGAGCTTGCAATTGCCAGATTCAGCAATTTAAATCCCCCAATCAGAGCATTTCTCTCAAAAGAATACATACTATCCATGTTGAGGAAAATCTCTAGGGTTGTAAAAGGACCTGTACAATTGTATCTGGACAATTTTTGCCCTTAAATAAGCCACATACCCTCCACGTAGATATCAGAGGACAATTTGAGTTTCAACTCATTCTAGGGCACCTTTAACTATACAATTACATTTTCTGTTTGCTAAAAATGTGTACTTTGCTTGATTACCTGAGACTTCTTACAGCACTTTAATGCTGTTGCCCTTGTTTTAGTTGCTTCTATTGCTCTCCTTTTTTGCAAGACACTTTGGATTGAAAAAAGCATCTGCTAAATAACTAAATGTGAAATTATTGGTCATTGTATTTAAGAAATCAGATACTTTGTAATTGGCTACATGAAATTTCCTAAATAGAAAAACAGCAATAGTTTCAACCATCTCAAGAGCATTAGTTTCAGCTTG
Organism: Pseudorasbora parva; assembly: GCF_024679245.1. Lineage (NCBI taxonomy): Eukaryota > Metazoa > Chordata > Actinopteri > Cypriniformes > Gobionidae > Pseudorasbora > Pseudorasbora parva. The sequence goes on along the minus strand of NC_090177.1, from coordinate 4,223,786 downwards.
AGTATCTGCAAGAGGCATTTTGTGCAAATTAAGTAATCAGAAAAGTAATTTAAAGGGAATTTCTTTATATTTCCAGAGTAACTTGCACAGGTGCTCAAGTAGTCATGCAGGACTCTGAACATGTAATATGCCAGCACATGTCACAAATGTGCATTTTTTGTAGCTTACAAACATTGGGTTGCAAAGGTTTTGGCATGAACCTCTTTCAGGACCCCTGTATAGCCTTGACAAGTAAACAGTAAAGTTTATATACTCATGCAAAGTCCCTCTTATTACAAGGAATACACATTTAGTATGGCATGAAGTCACATCATTGGACTGGTTTTGAAAAAGTGGGACACCATTCAAACAAGAGGAAGCACTTTTCCAAAAATAGTGTTTTATTGGCTGAAGATATAAAATGACAGATTGAGTGATGGACAGATCTAAGAGATTTTAGAGCATAAGCACATGGTCAACTTTCCATCAACCTTAGCTGGGACATGGCAGGATTTAGACAACTTCCCATCAACTGCAACAGAGACTTGACTGGACTCCTCAACTGGGACATGGCTGACCTCAGGCAATTTCACCTCAACCTCAGTGGGGACAGGGCTGATCTCAGGCAACTTCACCTCACCCACAGTAGGGACAGGGCTGATCTCAACTGTGTCATGGCTGATCTCAGGCAACTTCACCTCACCCACAGTGGGGACAGGGCTGATCTCAGGCAACTTCACCTCACCCACAGTGGGGACAGGGCTGATCTCAGGCAACTTCACAGCAACCTCAGTGGGGACAGGGCTGATCTCAGGCAACTTCACAGCAACCTCAGTGGGGACAGGGCTGATCTCAGGCAGCTTCACCTCAACCTCAGTGGGAACAGGGCTGACCTCAACTGAGACAGGGCTGATCTCAGGCAACTTCACAGCAACCTCAGTGGGGACAGGGCTGATCTCAGGCAATTTCACCTCACCCACAGTGGGGACAGGGCTGGTTTCAGGCAACTTCACCTCAACCTCTGTGGGGACAGGGCTGATCTCAGGCAACTTCACCTCACCCACAGTGGGGACAGGGCTGATCTCAGGCAACTTCACCTCACCCACAGTGGGGACAGGGCTGGTTTCAGGCAACTTCACCTCACCCACAGTGGGGACAGGGCTGATCTCAGGCAACTTCACAGCAACCTCAGTGGGGACAGGGCTGATCTCAGGCAACTTCACAGCAACCTCAGAGGGGACAGGGCTGATCTCAGGCAGCTTCACAGCAACCTCAGTGGGGACAGGGCTGACCTCAACTGAGACAGGGCTGATCTCAGGCAACTTCACAGCAACCTCAGTGGGGACAGGGCTGATCTCAGGCAATTTCACCTCACCCACAGTGGGGACAGGGCTGGTTTCAGGCAACTTCACCTCAACCTCTGTGGGGACAGGGCTGATCTCAGGCAACTTCACCTCACCCACAGTGGGGACAGGGCTGATCTCAGGCAACTTCACCTCACCCACAGTGGGGACAGGGCTGGTTTCAGGCAACTTCACCTCAACCTCAGTGGGGACAGGGCTGATCTCAGGCAACTTCACCTCAACCACAGCGGGGACAGGGCTGATCTCAGGCAACTTCACTGCAACCTCAGTAGGGACAGGGCTGATCTCAGGCAACTTCACCTCAACCTCAGTGGGGACAGGGCTGATCTCAGGCAACTTCACTGCAACCTCAGTAGGGACAGGGCTGATCTCAGGCAACTTCACCTCAACCTCAGTGGGGACAGGGCTGATCTCAGGCAACTTCACCTCACCCACAGTGGGGACAGGGCTGATCTCAGGCAACTTCACCTCACCCACAGTGGGGACAGGGCTGATCTCAGGCAACTTCACCTCACCCACAGTGGGGACAGGGCTGATCTCAGGCAACTTCACAGCAACCTCAGTGGGGACAGGGCTGATCTCAGGCAACTTCACTGCAACCTCAGTAGGGACAGGGCTGATCTCAGGCAGCTTCACCTCAACCTCAGTGGGAACAGGGCTGACCTCAACTGAGACAGGGTTGATCTCAGGCAACTTCACAGCAACCTCAGTGGGTATAGAGCTGGTTTCAGGCAACTTCACCTCAACCTCAGTGGGGACAGGGCTGATCTCAGGCAACTTCACCTCACCCACAGTGGGGACAGGGCTGATCTCAGGCAACTTCACCTCACCCACAGTGGGGACAGGGCTGGTTTCAGGCAACTTCACCTCAACCTCAGTGGGGACAGGGCTGATCTCAGGCAACTTCACCTCACCCACAGTGGGGACAGGGCTGATCTCAGGCAACTTCACCTCACCCACAGTGGGGACAGGGCTGGTTTCAGGCAACTTCACCTCAACCTCAGTGGGGACAGGGCTGATCTCAGGCAACTTCACCTCAACCACAGTGGGGACAGGGCTGATCTCCTCAACTGTGTCATGGCTGATCTCAGGCAACTTCACCTCAACCACAGTGGGGACAGGGCTGATCTCAGGCAACTTCACCTCACCCACAGTGGGGACAGGGCTGATCTCAGGCAACTTCACCTCAACCTCAGTGGGGACAGGGTTGATCTCAGGCAACTTCACAGCAACCTCAGTGGGGACAGGGCTGATCTCAGGCAACTTCACCTCACTCACAGTGGGGACAGGGCTGATATCAGGCAACTTCACCTCAACCTCAGTGGGGACAGGGTTGATCTCAGGCAACTTCACAGCAACCTCAGTAGGGACAGGGCTGATCTCAGGCAGCTTCACCTCAACCTCAGTGGGAACAGGGCTGACCTCAACTGAGACAGGGCTGATCTCAGGCAACTTCACCTCACCCACAGTGGGGACAGGGCTGATCTCAGGCAACTTCACCTCACCCACAGTGGGGACAGGGCTGATCTCAGGCAACTTCACCTCAACCTCAGTGGGGACAGGGCTGATCTCAGGCAACTTCACAGCAACCTCAGTGGGGACAGGGCTGATCTCAGGCAACTTCACCTCAACCACAGTGGGGACAGGGCTGATCTCAGGCAACTTCACCTCACTCACAGTGGGGACAGGGCTGATCTCAGGCAACTTCACCTCACCCACAGTGGGGACAGGGCTGATCTCAGGCAGCTTCACCTCAACCTCAGTGGGGGCAGGGCTGATCTCAGCTGGGACAGGGTTGATCTCAGGCAACTTCACAGCAACCTCAGTGGGGACAGGGCTGATCTCCTCAACTGTGTCATGGCTGATCTCAGGCAACTTCACCTCACCCACAGTAGGGACAGGGCTGATCTCAGGCAACGTCACAGCAACCTCAGTGGGGACAGGGCTGATCTCAGGCAACTTCACCTCACCCACAGTGGGGACAGGGCTGATCTCAGGCAACGTCACAGCAACCTCAGTGGGGACAGGGCTGATCTCAGGCAACTTCACCTCACCCACAGTGGGGACAGGGCTGGTTTCAGGCAGCTTCACGTCAACCTCAGTGGGAACAGGGCTGACCTCAACTGAGACAGGGCTGATCTCAGGCAACTTCACAGCAACCTCAGTGGAGACGGGGCTGATCTCAGGCAACTTCACAGCAACCTCAGTGGAGACGGGGCTGATCTCAGGCAACTTCACAGCAACCTCAGTGGGGACAGGGCTGATCTCAGGCAACTTCACAGCAACCTCAGTGGGGACAGGGCTGATCTCAGGCAACTTCACAGCAACCTCAGTGGGGACAGGGCTGATCTCAGGCAACTTCACAGCAACCTCAGTGGGGACAGGGCTGATCTCAGGCAACTTCACAGCAACCTCAGTGGGGACAGGGCTGATCTCAGGCAACTTCACAGCAACCTCAGTGGGGACAGGGCTGATCTCAGGCAACTTCACAGCAACCTCAGTGGGGACAGGGCTGATCTCAGGCAACTTCACAGCAACCTCAGTGGGGACAGGGCTGATCTCAGGCAACTTCACAGCAACCTCAGTGGGGACAGGGCTGATCTCAGGCAACTTCACAGCAACCTCAGTGGGGACAGGGCTGATCTCAGGCAACTTCACAGCAACCTCAGTGGGGACAGGGCTGATCTCAGGCAACTTCACCTCACCCACAGTAGGGACAGGGCTGGTCTCCTCAACTGTGTCATGGCTGATCTCAGGCAACGTCACAGCAACCTCAGTGGGGACAAGGCTGATCTCAGGCAACGTCACAGCAACCTCAGTGGGGACAGGGCTGATCTCAGGCAACTTCACCTCAACCACAGTGGGGACAGGGCTGCTCTCAGGCAACTTCACCTCACCCACAGTGGGGACAGGGCTGGTTTCAGGCAACTTCACCTCACCCACAGTGGGGACAGGGCTGGTTTCAGGCAGCTTCACGTCAACCTCAGTGGGAACAGGGCTGACCTCAACTGAGACAGGGCTGACCTCAGGCAACTTCACAGCAACCTCAGTGGGGACAGGGCTGATCTCAGGCAACTTCACCTCACCCACAGTGGGGACAGGGCTGGTCTCCTCAACTGTGTCATGGCTGATCTCAGGCAACTTCACAGCAACCTCAGTGGGGACAGGGCTGACCTCAGGCAACTTCACAGCAACCTCAGTGGGGACAGGGCTGATCTCAGGCAACTTCACCTCACCCACAGTAGGGACAGGGCTGATCTCAGGCAGCTTCACCTCAACCTCAGTGGGAACAGGACTGACCTCAACTGAGACAGGGTTGATCTCAGGCAACTTCACAGCAACCTCAGTGGGGACAGGGCTGACCTCAGGCAACTTCACAGCAACCTCAGTGGGGACAGGGCTGATCTCAGGCAACTTCACCTCAACCGCAGTAGGGACAGGGCTGATCTCAGGCAACTTCACAGTAACCTCGGTGGGGAAAGGGCTGATCTCAGGCAATTTCACAGTAACCTCATTGGGGACAGGGCTGATCTCAGGCAACTTCACCTCAACCACAGTGGGGACAGGGCTGATCTCAGGCAATTTCACAGTAACCTCAGTTGGGACAGGGCTGGTCTCAGGGAACTTCCCATCAAGCGCAGTGGGCACTTGGCTGATCACCTCAACTGGGACAGGGCTGGACTCAGGGAACTTCCTATCAAGCTCAGTGGGCACTTGGCTGATCACCTCAACTGGGACGTGGTTGATCTCAGGCAATTTCACATCAAGCTCAGTGGGCACTTGGCTGATCACCTCAACTGGGACAGGGCTGGTCTCCCCAATAACCTTAGCAGTGAGTGAGGTGGGTCCTTTCAACATCCCATCATTGCCTAAAGAAACTGGGGCAAAAAGAGAAAAGGCTTAAGTTCTCTCCATAGTCAGTGTCAACCTCATCATCAGGACAAACCTTCTTGGACAGTTAGCCCAGATGCATTCTTCAAAGACTGCATAACAGCCATATTAGACTTTGTGACGACTGGTTGTTTTGGATTTAGTTTCTTCGTATAAGACAAGGGACCACCTAGAAAACAAAAAGGCATTAATACAAGTAGTCATTCTAGTGTATTCATGAAAGCAGGTTGTGACACATCTGGGTTTAACAACAAGCGGATAACCTAAACTTCCGGTTCTGAAAAAAAAAAAAAGGTACATTTCAGGGTATGCAAGTAGCCATAGCAAGGCAGTCTCTCTGAACATAACCTGCTCTAGAGCAAATCATCTTCCAGGGTCAGTTAGATAGTTAGATTCTAGTTATTATATTGCATTTTAATTCTAAATTGCAATTATAACAAGCTGATGTTTAAGTATTCAACTTATTTTGTCATCTCACAAGGATCTGCAATCAATAAGCACCAAAGAAACAATATAATCCTTGTTCTCAATGAATACAGATTAAAACAAATTGCAAAACCAAGTAGGTGGCAAAGTGCACCAAATAGGTTACATAAAAATAAAATAAATTAAACAAAGGAAGTAGAATGGCACACTTTCTTAGCATCTACACATCTACTTCCAGACTTCTTGTAATCAGCAGGCTTCAAGCAAACAAAATTTGGCTTAATCAACCGAGAGTTTGAGTTACATGGGACAACAAGTTAAAAACCACAGTTACAAACCTTTGCTTTCCAAGTGTACTTGCTTAATACTAGTCGTGTATAGCTGACGCCCAATTGGAGAGCAAAGTCCTGAAAACAAGATGTAAAAAATTGGAGAAAGTTGAAAATGTATTTTACTTGCATAAAACATTACAGTAAAATGAAAACAACACCTTTACCATTGAGCACCAGTTGGTGACACAAAAAGACCAAAAACATAAAGGTTGAAACTGCCATCTTGATGACAGAACACAATCTAGCTATGCTTTCTAAAACCGATTTAAAGCCAGGGCTTTTAAAATGTCATAAATTTTCATCACCTGGGTTTCTTGTTAAAGTGAAATTAGTGACAGATGACCCACTCGTTAACATTCCCACGCACTCATTGGTTGGTTGATAAATCACTATTCCTAGTTTTCATCTGATGTCACACCCTTGAATGTCCAACTCATTTTTACCAGGTTTGTAGTAAAGCCCAATTCGGACTGGATTAGTTTAACATGGGGACGTGGGGTTAAAGTAATTATTACACAGAGGGTCTCTGTGATTTTAGTCCCGTCCGAATGTGCCATCTCGGTAATCATTACGGACAATGTCAGTAAAGATTACAGAGACATTAGGTGTGTTCGACATCGGCTGCGGCTGGATGGATGCGATCAGCGAGAGTAGCGGAGTGCAGGCGGGGAGGAGACATGAAATCGGACACTTTCTGCTTCTCGTGGTGACGCTTGCACTGCGTTTACAAACTTTATCACAGCTGAAGTTAAATAAATGCAATATTTCTTAAATACACAGATGTTTCAAATGACATTTTCATTCAACACTTTATGTACTGCTTAATAAAGCATCTATTTGGACAAGATTAATGTTCAACATATAAACCTACACTATCAATGAATGTAGTGTTGTCAATGGTTTTTATCAGTTTTAGTTTGATAAACATGAGAATATAACCGCGGCTACATGAAAAGAGGTTTTACTATTATAAATAAATGATTTTTGAGCATTAGTGTAACGTAAGGTTTTAGAATAAACAAGAAACACACGTGATCGCTGTTATGGGGTGAATCCGGCCAATCGTGGATCAGCTGTGTCGTCATCAGAGCCAATCGTGGATCCGCTGTGTCGTCATCAGAGCCAATCGTGGATCAGCTGTGTCGTTATCAGAGCCAATCGTGGATCAGCTGTGTCGTCATCAGAGCCAATCGTGGATCAGCTGTGTCGTCATCAGAGCTCGAGCCGCCTCCTGCAGTCCGCCTTGAGAATCTGCAGCGGCTGCATCAGCCGGGTGATCTCTAATCACTCTCACGGTACTTTTTTGACATACGTCACAGTCACGTGCCATCGGCGCTGTCTCAAGTCGGACAAAATTTCTGACCGGCATGCAGTGCTTCAAGTCAGCCGCCGATCGGCCTGCACATCGCTGGGTGAAGTTGAACAAGCCTATTTACCTTTTGTAAAAAGGTCTGGAAAAATGACCTTGGCCCGTTCGAATAGACCCGCTGTAAAATTGTATGGTACAATTCCGTCATTTCCTGTTTAAAAGTTTTAAAAAAGCACATTTTGCGAGCATGGAGGCCCTTGAAGCATTCGGTTGTAGGTGGAGAGATAACTCTGTGGCAAACGTCAAGTATTTTCCGCATATCATTTAAAGCAAAAAGATCAAACGCACTTATTAGAGGCACAACACTTATTTTAGCTCTAGGAACGTGTCTATTACCAAGACAATCTAATCAGAATTGTAAGACTGGACCTAACTGTTTATTAAAACATATAACCTGAGACGGAGTTTAGACTGGTGCTCATGTTGTGTGTTTGCTCTCTTGATAACAGTAACGTTATACACACATGACGACACTGAGGTTACCGTGGTGTGTAAAGCGAGTTATTCCCTGCTAGTTTTACTGAGATGTCTTATCCCGTCCGAATTGGCCATTAATATTACAGATGTCCTGAGGTAAAATTACTTTACCCCCACGTCCCCAGGTTAATCTAATCCCGTCCGAATAGGGCTTATGACAGTGATATTAAAAGACATTATTGAATATGCATACTTTATACAGGCAAGCAAATTAACACAGAATATTAATGCAAATATAAAGTGGCACAAAGACGTAAATATGTGTGAATGGTCCTCCTGCCACACGCTTGTAAACTCTGACTCTGTAGCACGGCCAGCATTTGTGCTTATAAAACTTAAACATTTGTATTTTGTGTGTAAATGAGCGATGGTTTGTCTAGATGCGACCCTTATTCATCGTCTGGTGTCGTTTAAAGCCCTCTGAAGCTGCACTGAAACGGTCATTTGGACCTTGAGCCGTTTGAGGCCCATTGAAGTCCATTATATGGAGAAAAATCCTGGAATGATTTCATCAAAACCTTCATTTCTTTACCACTGAAGAAAGAAAGACATGGACAACTCGGGTGACATAAGGTTATTTAAAATGTAACTAATCCTTTAATTGTGATTGTAAAGGGAGCACTCTTTCATGCTTTCGAGGCTAAATAGCTATAATCCATTGGAGCTACTGAATTAGACGAGTCGGTGGGCGGGGCTATTGAATTAGATTAGTCGGTGGGCGGGGCTACTGAATTAGATGAGTCGGTGAGCGGGGCTATTGAATTAGATTAGTCGGTGGGCGGGGCTACTGAATTAGATTAGTCGGTGGGCGGGGCTACTGAATTAGACAAGTCGGTGGGCGGGGCTACTGATTTAGATGAGTCGGTGGGTGGGGCTACTGATTTAGACGAGTCGGTGGGCAGGGCTATTGATTTAGACGAGTCGGTGGGCGGGGCTACTGATTTAGACGAGTCGGTGGGCGGGGCTACTGATTTAGACGAGTCGGTGGGCAGGGCTATTGATTTAGATGAGTCGGTGGGCAGGGCTACTGATTTAGATGAGTTGGTGGGCGGGGCTACTGATTTAGACGAGTCGGTGGGCAGGGCTATTGATTTAGACGAGTCGGTGGGCGGGGCTACTGAATTAGACGAGTCGGTGGGCGGGGCTACTGAATTAGACGAGTCGGTGGGCGGGGCTACTGAATTAGAGGCGCAGTAGTGTTTCGTCAGTCAATGACAAGAATGAAGCACAGGACCGTTTGCTGAGCCTGGTGTCTATAAAAAGCTTTTCTTTGACTAAAAAGGAAGTTTGCAGCTCTGAAAATTACAGGATATTCTTACATTACTTTTATATATCAAAAGCTCAAGGGAAAGCTGATTTCTTAATTTATCATCCCTTTAAAGGGTTACTTCAGTGATTAGCATATGGCTTTGTATCAGTAGAAACCCCGGAGTATATTCAAATGATTGTGCTTTCCCCCCCTCATATCCCCCTGAGACAAGAGATTTATGTATTTTATTTTTGGAAAAATTCCTCCTATGACGCAAATTGACGATATTTGCATCATAGGAGGAATGTTTGGCCAAAGGCTAAAGACTACAGCCAGCAGAGGGAGCCATTTCCGCATGTTTTGAACCCGCGCATGAGGGATGGAGATCACACTCACAGCTCAGCTCAGCTACAGGCACTCATTTAAAGGTCCCGTTCTTCGCGTGTTTTCGAAGCTTTGATTATGTTTACAGTGTGCAATATAACATGAGTTCATGTTTCGTGTCTAAAAAAACACAGTATTCTTCACACAATTGACTTATCTGTACAGCGCTGTTTCCTCTGTCCTAAAAACGGCCTGATGATTTCCTTGTTCTATGAAGTCCCTCGTTCAGAAACACGTAATGAGTTCTGATTGGGCCAGCGCTTCCTGTGTTGTGATTGGACAGCAGCTTAGCGCACTTTGCCCGGAAAGGTCCCGCCTCTTACCATAACGGGGAGATGCAAGCGCTGAATCCGCGCTCTTCTCCACGTGGGAGAGCAACGAGACCACGCCCCCTATTTTGCGTGTTCTTGTGGGCGGAGTCAGCAAACGGTTCTAGTGACGTCATTACAGCAGGAAGTGCAGCGGTGTAGTCCAAACCGGCCGCTCGCTGTAGGCTTTGAAAGGGAACTTCTGTTAAATAAAATATCTCGCTTGGCATTGAACTTTGAGCTTTATAATTTTACAGGTATTATTTATACTCTAACAGCAACATTACACCCTAACTAAAGTTTGAAAGATGGGATCGCGAAGAACAGGACCTTTAAACGGAGCTATGGGGAGCAATGTAAGTCTTTTAACTTCTCAAATTAATTTTTATGAAAGTTAAGCTTGCAAAGGCATGAACTGAAACTGAACTCGCGTTGTGAATGTATGCCGCGAGTGTAGTCGCGATTACCTCAGCTCTCATCACGAGCTCATCAGCTCATTTATCTGACTCCTGCAGTTAGTGCTCAGTGCTGTGAGACTCGCGCGGAGACTCACTCATTATATTGAACACACACGTTCAGTTTTTAATTGTAGTGTCTTCTCTATCTCAGTCACAGTAATCCAGTAACGGTGGCTTTGGGAATGGCCTCACAGGGCAGCGAAGCATTCTGGGAATTGTAGTCTTTCATCCCCATGAGACAAAAATACATTTTCTGTCTTTTCTCAGTCTAGAAGACACCAAATTCAAAAATAATTTCACATTTCTACTGCATTGATGACCCAGTTTAAATACAGATTCATCTTCCCAGCGCTGAAGTGCCCCTTTAAAGGACAGTGAAAGCATTGATTTTTTTATGAGGTTAAGTGCTCACGGAAGAGATGCGTTATCAGCTGTCTTTTTAATGTTTTCTGCATTCCGGAGCTCATTCCACCAGGAAGGAGGAGATAATGAACAGGAAAATGTTCTAAAGAGTGATTTTGTGCCTCTTTTACTTTTTTACTGTAGGCTTCTGGTAGGGATGTAGTCCAGCCAAAAGAGCATTACAATAATTAAGCCTAGACATTACCTAAAAGAAAAGTTATTTAAATACCTTTGTGTCAAAAAGGGATCTTTATTGTCATTATAGAACCTTTTTAGCATAAAAGTTGTGTAAAGAACCCTATGGTTCTATTTACAACCCCAATGAAGCTTTTTTCTGCACTTTATTGTTGAATTGAATGGCTGTGAGAAGAAGTGCCAGTCAATGTATTGGACAAAATAATTTTGGGGTAATTTTTCAATCGACCATAAATGTATTTTCATATTTTCCAAACAAGCAACAGCATTTTTTAAATAAGCCCCCGCTGTGTGGTCCGAAATGTATAGTTTTCGAGTACGGAAAGTAAATTACTGAAGCAGACTTTTTTTTTAAATTATTATTACAAGTTGTGTTTCTCGTTTCCTGTGTCACAGTGATGAGATTATTTATTGCTGCTACACATCCTGAAGGTTTGTCTTTTCAGAGTTTTTCAGTATAAAAGTAAATCGTGTTTAAATGTCAGGACTTCCTTTCGGGATGAAAGTTGTTACTTTTGTCCCACTTTTATCTATACACTCTAAAAAATTATTGGTAAAAAACAACCCAATGTTGGGTCAAATATGGACTAACCCAGCAATTGGGTTGTTTTAAGCAAATATTTAACCCAACCGCAGGATTAAAACAACCCAATTGCTGGGTTAGTCCATATTTGACCCAACATTGGGTTAAAACAACCCAACATTTTATAATGCATATTATGTATATAATCTGTATATAATGCATATTATGCTAATTTATTGCTGAAGGAAAAAAAAATCTAATAGATTGACATTGGACAAAAAAATATTCTAAACCTACAAGTTTGTATTGTCAGGCTACACTCTAAAAAATGCTGGGTTGTTTTTACCCAATGTTGGGTCAAATATGGACTAACCCAGCGATTAGGTTGTTTTAATCCTGCGGTTGGGTTAAATAATTGCTTAAGACGACCCAAACGCTGGGTTAAAACAACTTAATTGCTGGGTTAGTCCATATTTGACCCAACATTGGGTTGTTTTTTACCCAGAATTTTTTAGAGTGTATATTTGAAACATTTGATTAAACTTAAAATTTAAAATGAAAATGTAATTTAATATAATTTTGGCAAAGATAAAGTAGCTACAAAACATGTTTGCAGTTACATATTAACAAGGTTATAGTCAGGTATGTTATTAAAGCAAGAGTAACACAAAACAATACACTCTGAAAATATGCTGGGTTGTTTTAACCCAATGTTGGGTCAAATATGGACTAACCCAACAATTGGGTTGTTTTAATCCTGCGGTTGGGTTAAATATTTGCTTAAGAGAACCCAATCGCTGGGTTAAAACAACCCAATTATTGGGTTAGTCCATATTTGACCCAACATTGGGTTAAAACAACCCAACATTTTATAATGCATATTATGTATATAATGTGTATATAATGCATATTATGCTAATTTATTGCTGAAGAAAAAAAATATCAAATAGATGGACATTGGACAAAAAAATATTCTAAACCTACAAGTTTGTATTGTCAGGTTACACTCTAAAAAATGCTGGGTTGTTTTAACCCAATGTTGGGTCAAATATGGACTAACCCAGCAATTAGGTTGTTTTAATCCTGCGGTTGGGTTAAATATTTGCTTAAGACGACCCAAACGCTGGGTTAAAACAACTTAATTGCTGGGTTAGTCCATATTTGACCCAACATTGGGTTGTTTTTTACCCAGAATTTTTTAGAGTGTATATTTGAAACATTTGATTAAACTTAAAATTTAAAATGAAAATGTAATTTAATATAATTTTGGCAAAGATAAAGTAGCTACAAAACATGTTTGCAGTTACATATTAACAAGGTTATAGTCAGGTATGTTATTAAAAGCAAGAGTAACACAAAACAATACACTCTGAAAATATGCTGGGTTGTTTTAACCCAATGTTGGGTCAAATATGGACTAACCCAACAATTGGGTTGTTTTAACCCAGCGATTGGGTTGTTTTAATCCTGCGGTTGGGTTAAATAATTGCTTAAAACAACCCAATCGCTGGGTTAAAACAACCCAATTGCTGGGTTAGTCCATATTTGACCCAACATTGGGTTGTTTTTTTACCCAGAATTTTTTAGAGCTTATATTGTTGTGTTCCTTTTGACCCAACTGACGGGGTCAGAAGTAACAATCTGCATCTTATGCTCAAAGTGAAATTGAACAGCACCTGCTCTTGATAGACCACACTTGTGAGTTATTGACCAGAGCAAATATATATCTCTGGCTAAAACATTTTCTTTTAAAATGACGTTTTTCTGAAAATGGTGCTTTGGCCCCTGCTCTCTCCTTTTGGACATTAGGATCAGTTTGTGTATCTCACCAGAAGGTGGCGCTGTTCACACCACAGAAAAAAGAAAGAGAGAAAAAAACCCTGAACGACAAACCCTGCATTCCTCCAGAGAATTCCTCAGCATGTCAAAACAGGTCAGCAGGTCCATATGCAGAAGTGTGTGTTTCAGAAGTGTGTGTTGGCGTTTGACTTTTTGTGACATCTGTTTAGCAACATGCAGTAGCCCTCGGTCAGTAGGCATACTAAAGGTTAGTACAATTCTTAAATCACCAAACTTCCTAAAAAAAGGACACGCGCGCACTTTTATGCGATGTGTGAACTGCATTTGGTCTTTCACTTTCTCACTGAGACTTTTTCATTTTCTCCCCCACATTCTCTCACTTCCTAGTTTGCCTAAAAAGGGCATATTATACTGAAGTGTGTGTGAGTGTGTGTGTGTGTGTGTTTAGCTGTATAACACACTTGTATATCTCTCCTCACTTGTATAGTGATACCGGCTAGTGAGGACTTCACGTGTCGTCACTAGTTTAAAAGACTTTAAATCGTCCCACACATTTATTTATTTGAATCCAGTGTTCTGCACGTGCTTCTGTGAGGGGTGAGCTCAGGGATAGTGCTTGAGTTAGGCCATAGAAAATAGAAAGCAAA
>NC_090177.1:4184982-4207482 GCF_024679245.1 Pseudorasbora parva | reverse complement strand
AACAACCCCGTGTTTGGTTAGTGTGTGTGTTACTCAGCTCTTGGGTCAGACATAACAACCCAGTGTTTGGGTGGTTTGTGTGTTACCCAGATCCCGGATCAGACGTAACAACCCAGTGTTTGGGTAGTTTTTGTGTTACTCAGATCTTGGGTCAGACGTAACAACCCAGTGTTTGGGTAGTTTGTGTGTTACCCAGATCCCGGATCAGACGTAACAACCCAGTGTTTGGGTAGTTTTTGTGTTACCCAGATCCCGGGTCAGACGTGACAACCCCGTGTTTGGTTAGTCTGTGTGTTACCCAGATCCTGGGTCAGACGTGACAACTCAGTGTTTGGGTAGTTTGTGTGTTACTCAGATCCTGGGTCAGATGTAACAACCCAGTGTTAGGGTAGTTTTTGTGTTACTCAGATCCTGGGTCGGACGTAACAACCCAGTGTTTGGGTAGTTTGTGTGTTACCCAGATCCCGGGTCAGACGTAACAACCCCGTGTTTGGTTAGTGTGTGTGTTACTCAGCTCTTGGGTCAGACATAACAACCCAGTGTTTGGGTGGTTTGTGTGTTACCCAGATTCTGGGTCAGACTTAACAACCCAGTGTTTGGGTAGTTTGTGTGTTACCCAGATCCCGGATCAGACGTAACAACCCAGTGTTTGGGTAGTTTTTGTGTTACTCAGATCCTGGGTCAGACGTAACAACCCAGTGTTTGGGTAGTTTTTGTGTTACCCAGATCCTGGGTCAGACGTAACAACCCAGTGTTTGGGTAGTTAGTGTGTTACACATATCTTGGGTTACACATAACAGCTCTAAAGGAATTATCATGCAAGCCAGTGGTTGTGTCGTTTTTTTTTAAGTTTAGAGGTTTTAAGTTAATTTATAGACATTAATTTATGTATGAAGTAAAAAAATATATATTCTGTGTAAAATTAACCCAAAACGTGTTCTGTCCTATATTTACCCAGCCCTTTGGGTTAAAAGTGACTCAAATTAGGTTGTGTTTAACCCAGTGTTTTTTAGTGTAGGATTTATTCTTAAAAATCATGTGTTTGGTTGCTGTTACTTTACCTTCATGGCAGTACTTTGTGGCATTTCAGGTGCTTTGTTATTTTAAAACACACAATTGTTCTCAAAAAGCTCATGATCTTTGCAGAATGGACATTTTCTTCCTCGTTTGACTGGCAAATGAGTTTCCTCTTAACACACAAGGCTTTTTCTTAGCAAACCACAAACGCCACCCAGAAATACAAGCCGACATCGACAGCATGTTAGAACGCAGGATTTCCATCTGGCTTCCACTCAACCTATAAAACAGAAATGAGCATTAACAGTTTATAACTTGTAAAGCTTTCAGGAAAGACTCCCCACGGTTTAAGTGTCGTCATTTGCTTCTGTAGTCGATGTGTTTTTAACTCAGAATTTAAATAACAGTAAAGGACTACATTACCCATAATCCCGCTGTCAGAGAAGGCATTGTTGCAATGGAAACAGAGCTTCATCAGCCACCTCCCACTTCCACAAAAGAGCTTCTACATTCTCAATCTGCTTATACACACTCTATTGCCTAAAGTTTTGGGACGTCTGCCTGTACATGCTCATGAACTTTAATGCCGTCCCATTGTTAATTCGTAGGGTTTAATCTGGAGTCGGCCCACCCTCTCTAACAGCTTCAGCTCTTCTGGGAAGGCTTTCCTCAAGGTTTAGGAGTGTGTTTATGGGGATTTTTGCCCATTCTTCTAGAAGCTCATTTGTGAGGTCAGGCACTGATGTTGGACGAGAAGGCCTGGCTCTCAGTCTCCGCTCTAATTCATCCCAAAGCTGTTCTATCGGGTTGAGCTCAGGACTCTGTGCAGGCCAGTCAAGTTCCTCCACACCAAACTCCTCATCCATGTCTTTATGGACCGACGCTTTGTGCACTGGAGCGCAGTCATGCTGGGACAGGAAGGGGCCGTCCCCAAACTGTTCCCACAAAGTTGAGAGCATGAAATTGTCCAAAATGTCTTGGTGAAGCATTAAGGCCCCAATCACACAGAACGCGTTTTTTAAGGTTCGAAAATGCGAGTGCGCTGCAGTTTTTTTAATGTTTCTAGGCAACCCCCGAATCACCTGTACTGTCAGTCAAATCAATAGCCTAGAAATCTAGTCGCACCCTAGCGGCAGCAAATTTAATCTGCCCGCAAGTGTCGTCTAGGAACTCTCAATACCCTTCTGAGCTGTGTTCCTCAGAATCTGGACGGCCCAATCACATCGTGTATAGAGTCGGCGGGCGGGGCCATAATGACGACGGCCGAGTTGCGTTTGCGTGCTTCTAGTAAACACAGAAACTGGCGAACGGCGGCGGTCTTTCGAATCAGCTTTGACCGCGACTCTGGAAGACTTGGAGTTAAGCTTTTCTCTGAGAAAAGAACAAAGAACGGCACTGAAGTCATTCTTAAAAAGGGAAGATGTGTTCCGAGTTTAGCCGACCGGATACGGCGAATGTTTAATCAGTCAGCGAGCTCTGCTTCACCTTCGTTGCTCTGGTTGGTGTAGCGCTATCCTATCGCGTGCAGAGGGAGTTTGAAAGACAACCGTTTATCCGCCCCTCGGATTGAGCTGACAATGGTGAGTTTCCAGACCAAACATCTTGATGTGGGTCAGGCTTGTCAGGCTATCAAATCAATGTAACGGTCAACACAACGGAAGGCCCGCCTCTCCATGATTTACATGTTAAGTCAATGCAGAGACGCGAATAGGCATTCTGCGGCGCAATTCGCGCGAATGCGGCGCCGCGAATAGCGCGGCAAGGATCACGCGAATCGAGCGTTTTGAACGCGTGATTCGCCCAAGTTGAAAAATCTGAACTTTGGCGGATATTCGCGACGCGTTAACCAGTGAGGAGCCTGCTTACTGCTGTCACGTGGTGAAGTGACGGATGGGAAACCCCGAGGCCAGAGTAATTTAAAAATACTACTGTATTGTGTCACAAAATGTACTTTTAATAGTTTTTCAGGCGAGAATGTAGTTGTTTAAAGCTCAACTTTGTGATTTATTTATTAAGAGAGCTCCTATTTGAAAATTTGATCTGGTGTTTTCGGAGGTGTGAGACCCAGGCGATCACCGGAGCTCAGCGCTCATCAACCCCGGTGAGAGCAGCCTTAACTCGGATAGTCTCTCTGACTGCCACTGCCTGGCAGAACCCCCTCCCATGACACGAATTCGCGTCTGTTGTGTAGTGAATGTCACACACGAATGAAGCGAATTTCACGCGCGAATGAAGCGGATGGATTCAAATTGTTCACGCGTCCAATTTATTCGCGTCATTTGCGTGCGGTGTGAACGCAGCATTAGAGTTCCTTTCACTGGAACTAAGGGGCCAAGCCAAACTCCTGAAAACAACCCCACACCATAACCCCCCTCTACCAAACTTTACACTTTGCACAATGCAGTCAGGCAAGTCCCGTTCTCCTGGCAACCGCCAAACCCAGACTCGTCCATGAGGCTCTCCACTCCAGAGGACCCGTCTCACTGCTCTAGAGTCCAGTGGCGGCTGCTTTACTCCACTACATCCCATGCTTTTGCGATGAGCTGCTCAGCCATGGAAACCCATTCAATGAAGCTCTCTACGCTGTTCTTGAGCTCATCTGAAGGCCACAGAAGTCTGGAGGTCTGGAGCTGTTGACTCTGCCCTATATAGTGATTGGGCGGGGCTTCAGATTCTAGAGAGCATTTGATTGGACAGAAAATCTGATGAGAAGTTGAAGTGCAGTGTCGTCATGAAAGTGAAAGATTTGTAAGTTTTGAACACATATCTTATATTTTTGGAGGAACACTAGCTTATAGACAACAGTAAAGCTAACAAATACCTCTGAAGGGGGACTTTAAGGGAAAGCCTTTATGCAACCTTCTCTTCTACGGCTCATCCGTGTTTATCTAGAGCTCTGCACTTTGTACTATTATTTTAGTGATTTAATGAGCTTTTTATTGACTGAAGATCTGTACTTATGCAATCTCTCTGCTTACTCCGCTCAGAAAGGCCTATCGCTGATCAATTTTCTCGATAAACTTAAAAGATATGGATGTCTCTGCTTTGTCTGCGCTGGCCTCAAATACATTCTACACAGCCAGCAAAAATAATCCTAGTGTGCGTGTGTGTGTGTGTTTGAGAGAGTATTTGCCTGCCTCGCAGGCATACATTCTCTTTTCACTATTAGTCAGCGTGTGTTCGCATGCTATGATAGAAATGTCTGTCACTCTAGTCAAACCAGTGAGAACATGAGCGTGAATTCCTCAGCTCCAGGAGATTTGACTCACTAAACTCTTTAGAATCAAGGCTCAAATCTGCTGTGACTCCTTCATTTTTCTCTAATAGAAATTATATTTAGCTTCTTCTTTTTTTTTGCATTCAACCTTTTCACTTTTAGGCGACTTTTTATTTGTGGTCCAGATTAGATTTTCCGGTAACATTTGTTAATAACTACATTATACTCTAAAAAATGTTGGGTTAAAAACAACCCAAGTTGGGTTAAAAATTTAGAAATTGGGTTGTTTACACCCAGCGGTTGGGTTAAATGTTTGCCCTATTGTGTGGTTTTATTTATCTCAACTCAACCTTTTCACTTTTAGGCGACTTTTTATTTGTGGTCCAGATTAGATTTTCCGGTAACATTTGTTAATAACTACATTATACTCTAAAAAATGTTGGGTTAAAAACAACCCAAGTTTGGTTGAAAATGGAGAAATTGGGTTGTTTACACCCAGCGGTTGGGTTAAATGTTTGCCCTGTTGGGTGGTTTTATTTATCTCAACTATTGTTTAAAAATGACTTAAAATGAGTGAACCCAAAGTATGTTGGAAATTAACATTTATTCATATGTTTAATAAATGAACATTATTAAGTTTAATTAATAAGAATTAAACAATAAATATATTACATTTCTTATCAATAAATCACCTTTTGATAGTTATTGTTACCTCTAGTAAGTCCATTTGGGTTAATTTTAAGCCAGACATAGTTATTTTTAAACAATAGTTGGGTTAAATAAACATTTAACCCAACTGCTGGGTTAAACAACCCAATTGTTGGGTTTGTCCATGTTCAACCCAACTTGGGTTGTTTTTCCCTTATGAAAATTAACCATGGTTTTGTTACATATAAAACCAAAATAGCATGGTTATTACGGTAGTTAAACCATGGTAACCACAAATTAACCATGTTATTTGCGGTAAAATTGTGGTTAAATGGCAGTCAATTTTCAAAAAAAAAGCATGGTTACTACACTTTTACTATAATAAAAGCATGGTTACTACACTTTTACTATAATAAAAGCATGGTTACTACACTTTTACTATAATAAAAGCATGGTTACTACACTTTTACTATAATAAAAGCATGGTTTCTACACTTTTACTATAATAAAAGCATGGTTACTACACTTTTACTATAATAAAAGCATGGTTACTACACTTTTACTATAATAAAAGCATGGTTACTACACTTTTACTATAATAAAAGCATGGTTACTACACTTTTACTATAATAAAAGCATGGTTTCTACACTTTTACTATAATAAAAGCATGGTTTCTACACTTTTACTATAATAAAAGCATGGTTACTACACTTTTACTGTAATAAAAGCATGGTTTCTACACTTTTACTATAATAAAAGCATGGTTACTACACTTTTACTATAATAAAAGCATGGTTACTACACTTTTACTATAATAAAAGCATGGTTTCTACACTTTTACTATAATAAAAGCATGGTTATTACACTTTTACTATAATAAAAGCATGGTTACTACACTTTTACTATAATAAAAGCATGGTTACTACACTTTTACTATAATAAAAGCATGGTTACTACACTTTTACTATAATAAAAGCATGGTTACTACACTTTTACTATAATAAAAGCATGGTTTCTACACTTTTACTATAATAAAAGCATGGTTACTACACTTTTACTATAATAAAAGCATGGTTTCTACACTTTTACTATAATAAAAGCATGGTTTCTACACTTTTACTATAATAAAAGCATGGTTACTACACTTTTACTATAATAAAAGCATGGTTACTACACTTTTACTATAATAAAAGCATGGTTACTACACTTTTACTATAATAAAAGCATGGTTACTACACTTTTACTATAATAAAAGCATGGTTTCTACATTTTTACTATAATAAAAGCATGGTTTCTACACTTTTACTATAATAAAAGCATGGTTACTACACTTTTACTATAATAAAAGCATGGTTTCTACACTTTTACTATAATAAAAGCATGGTTACTACACTTTTACTATAATAAAAGCATGGTTACTACACTTTTACTATAATAAAAGCATGGTTTCTACACTTTTACTATAATAAAAGCATGGTTTCTACACTTTTACTATAATAAAAGCATGGTTACTACACTTTTACTATAATAAAAGCATGGTTACTACACTTTTACTATAATAAAAGCATGGTTTCTACACTTTTACTATAATAAAAGCATGGTTTCTACACTTTTACTATAATAAAAGCATGGTTACTACACTTTTACTATAATAAAAGCATGGTTACTACACTTTTACTATAATAAAAGCATGGTTACTACACTTTTACTATAATAAAAGCATTGTTTCTACACTTTTACTATAATAAAAGCATGGTTACTACACTTTTACTATAATAAAAGCATGGTTACTACACTTTTACTATAATAAAAGCATTGTTTCTACACTTTTACTATAATAAAAGCATGGTTACTACACTTTTACTATAATAAAAGCATGGTTACTACACTTTTACTATAATAAAAGCATGGTTTCTACACTTCGTAAGGATTAACCCGCCATTTAGTGTGTAACGTTAATTAACATGAACTAACAATGAACAATAGCGTTTATTTATACTAGTTTATTAACATTTATTACATTCAATGTTAACTTTTTTTAACATTTGTGATTTTTCAAAATCACAAAATGTATTTGTGAATTAACTTTTATACATTAAAAATGTATAATGCTGGGATGTTTTAACACAAATTTGGGTCAAATATGGAGGAAAAAAAGGATTAAAAATGTGTCCATAAGTTGTCCCAAATGACCCAAAATTGGGTTAAAACAACATAGCATTTTTAGACTGTAGTTCACAGTGCATTTATTAACCAACATTATTGAAGAATAATGAATACTTTTAAATATATATTGCTCATTGTCTGTTTATGTTAGTTACTCTAAAAAATGCGGGGTTGTTTTAACCCAAATCTGGGTCAAATATGAATTTATATATGAAATATGAAAAAAAAATTACCCAACTGATGTATTTGTGAAATAACTTACTAAAAATATATAATGATGGGTTGTTTATCCTAAATTTGGGTCAAATATGGACAAACATTGGGTTAAAAATTTAATTGAAAAATTTAACCCAACAGTTTAAAACAACACAGCATTTAATTTTTTTTTTTTTTACTAATGTTAACAAATAGGACATTATTGTAAA
The DNA here is from genome assembly GCF_024679245.1 of Pseudorasbora parva. Classification (NCBI taxonomy): domain Eukaryota; kingdom Metazoa; phylum Chordata; class Actinopteri; order Cypriniformes; family Gobionidae; genus Pseudorasbora; species Pseudorasbora parva. The sequence goes on along the minus strand of NC_090177.1, from coordinate 4,200,008 downwards.
GTCCTGATTTTCCTGAATGAAACAATTGTGCAGTCAATGTCATGTATATATATACTAATACAGCTATTTATGCACTCTAAAAAATGCTGGGTTAAAAACAACCCAAGTTGGGTTGACAATGGACTAACCCAGCAATTGGGTTGTCTTAAGCAAACATTTAACCCAACCTCTGGGATAAAACAACCCAATTGCTGGATTAGTCCATTTTCAACCCAACTTGGGATGTTTTAAAGTGATTTTATTACTGATTACCCTGATATGTTTAACTTTTAATGGGGTGGTTGCGTGCGATTTGACTTTTTTAACTTTAGTTAGTGTGTAATGTCGCTGCTTGAGCATAAACAGTATCTGCAAAGTTACAGCACTGAAAGTTCAATGCAAACGGAGATATTGTCTTTTAAAGTTACAGCAGTTTATCGCCTACAAAACAGCCGGTTTGGACTACAACGAGCTTCTTCCTGGGTTGGTGACATCATAAACCCTTGCTAGTCTCCGCAGATGTGACTTCTGCCCGTAATGGGAAGGGGCGTGGCCTTAACCTGTGCTTGGCACTTCAGCCAATAAAAAACAGGAAACTACATTTGGCCATCTAACCAATCTAAGACTAAATAAAGGGAGAATAAGAAGTATTAAGACATGTTATACTGCACCCCATAAACACAACCAAGCCTAGAAAAAAACACAGAACCGCCGCTTTAACCCAGCATTTTTTTATAGTGTTAAAAATCGAAAAACCCAGCGATTGGGTTGTTTTAAGCAAACATTTAACCCAACTGCTGGGTTAAAACAGCCCAATTACTGGGTTTGTCCATTTTCAACCCAATTTGGGTTGTTTTTAACCCAGCATTTTTTAGACCGTGTTTTGAATTCAAGGTGAAAAATGTAAAAGGGTTAGTTCACCCAAAAATGAAAATGATTTCATTAACTCCTCCCCCTCATGTCATTGGACACCCGTCAGAACTTCGTTCATCTTCAGAACACAAATGAAGATATTTTAGTGTAAAGCTGAGAAAGGCTTCAGAAAGGCCTCCATTGGCATTCAGTCCATTCCCACTCACAAGACCCATAAAGGCCCTAAACACATCGACACAAAGCCCATCTCACTACAGAGGCTGGACAATCATTTGATGAAGTGACGAGAGTGGTTATTGTGCGCACATAAATCTAAATAATGACTTTATCCGCCAAGTTATTGTCTTCCTGGTCGGTCTGGACCGTGAGCTCATAGAGATAGCGGCTCCTCCTATTCTGGGTCATGAACGGCGGATCATATTCTCACGCATGCGTCGAGTTCACGTCAATAACTTGGTGGATAAAGTCGTTATTTTGATTTTTGTGGCACAATTACTATTCTCGTGGCATTGTAAAATGATTGTAGAGCCGCTGTAGTGAGATGGGCTTTGTGTCGATGTGTTTAGGGCCTTTATGGGTCTTGTGAGTGGGAATGGATTGAATGCCAATGGAGGCCTTTCTGAAGCCTTTCTCAGCTTTACACTAAAATATCTTCATTTGTGTTCTGGAGATGAACGAAGGTCTTACGGGTGTCCAACGACATGAGGGGGCGTAATTAATGAAATCATTTTCCTTTTTGGGTGAACTAGTCCTTTAACCCTTGACTTGTCCCTCATCCTGTTATAATGTATGAAACGTTACAGCTCATCTCCCGCCTCGTTCTCTCACATGGCACGATCTGATTGGTTATTTCAGCGGTCGTCTGCTCGGCTCTGATAGGCTAACGTGTGAAGAGAGCTCGCACCACAGCATTTTCTCACAATCAGATACAGTAGTGGAATTAAATTCAGTTCAGCTCATTCACGTCGGCTGTCTCTGTAACTCTTCCTGTCATATCATGCAGTTTGCAGATTCACAAACAGGATGTTGTGGTCGTGCTCTGCTGTATTCTGCCTTCTTTTTTCTCTGTCGCTCTGCAGACGACCAAACGCCGGCCTAGCCTTCGACAAACTCCAGATCAGCTTCAACATGTAAACTTTAACTCAGATTTAACTTAAAGGGTTAGTTGACCCAAAAATGAAATGTCTGTCATTAACTCCTCCCCCTAATGTCGTTCCACACCCGTAAGACCTCCGTTCATCTTCACACACAGTTCAAGATATTTTATATTTAGTCCGAGAGCGTATGCAAGTGTATGCACACTATACTGTCCATGTCCAGAAAGGGAATAAAAACATCATCACAGTAGTCCATATGAGACATCAGTGGGTTAATTAGAGTCTCTTGAAGCATCAGAAATACATTTGGGTCCAAAAATAACAAAAACTACGACTTTATTCAGCATTGGCTTCTCTTCCGGGTTTGTGTGTTCAATCCTCCAATAAAGATTCAAACGGTTATGAATCAGCGAATTGATTCATGATTCGGATCGCCAATGTCACGTGATTTCAGCAGTTTGACATGCGATCGGACAGACATTTCATTTTTGGGTCAACTAACCCTTTAAGCTAAAGTCAAAAATGAACTTCTGTGAAATCATGTCAGTCTGAGCTCCTTCAGCACACAAGCCCACATTTGTTATCTGAGAATCATGAGCCTGTTTGGCAAGTCTTTAAAGGGGAAACAAAAAAGGATTCTTGCCATTATTTCCTCACCTTTGTGCTTTCTCAATCTTGAATGCTTGAAGAGACTTAAAGCAGCTCTTTTTGTCCATTTCTTAGTGACCATGACTAAAAAAAACACCATATAACACTAGGCAAAGTACGAAATCATGACCAATTCACACAAAAGGGGACGTTTTCAGACCGTTCTGGCAAGGTTGTCTCAAAGTTAATAATAGTAATCGAAGTTGTCTGTTCTTTAATAATGTTCTCTAGACGTTAGCACAAGAAAACAATTTAGCTAAACTTTTAGTTGGGTATGCGTCAAAAAATGTTTTAAATGCTATGATCTTAAAAACACTGGGTTAAAAATAACCCAAGGCCTGGGTTAATATAGGACAGGACACCCAGCAAAATGGGTCGTTTTGTTTTGACTATAATACTAGCTTATTTTTTTACTTCATACGAGAATCAATGTTTACGGATGAACTTAACCTCTAAACTTTTTTTAAATATTCGGCACAAGCACTTACCAAACACTAGGTTGTCACGTCTGAACCAGGATCTGGGTATCACAAAAACTACCCAAACACTAAAAAAAAAGGGAAAAAAAGGCTCAACCCAGGATTTGTGTAGAAAAATAACCCGATAATGTACTTGTATGCACTTTTATGATGGACAGATGCGCTTTTATGATGGATAGATGCACTTTTATGATGGATAGATGCACTTTTATGATGGATAGATGCACTTTTATGATGATAGATGCACTATTATGATGATAGATGCACTTTTATGATGGACAGATGCGCTTTTATGATGGATAGATGCACTTTTATGATGGATAGATGCACTATTATGATGATAGATGCACTTTTATGATGATAGATGCACTTTTATGATGGATAGATGCGCTTTTATGATGGATAGATGCACTTTTATGATGGATAGATGCGCTTTTATGATGATAGATGCACTATTATGATGATAGATGCACTTTTATGATGATAGATGTGCTTTTATTATGGATAGATGCACTATTATGATGATAGATGCGCTTTTATGATGATAGATGTGCTTTTATTATGGATAGATGCACTATTATGATGATAGATGCACTATTATGATGATAGATGCACTTTTATGATGATAGATGCGCTTTTATGATGGATAGATGCACTTTTATGATGATGGATGCACTATTATGATGGATAGATGCACTTTTATGATGATAGATGCGCTTTTATGATGGATAGATGCACTTTTATGATGATGGATGCACTATTATGATGATAGATGCACTATTATGATGGACAGATGCGCTTTTATGATGGATAGATGCACTTTTATGATGGATAGATGCACTTTTATGATGATAGATGCACTATTATGATGATAGATGCACTTTTATGATGGACAGATGCGCTTTTATGATGGATAGATGCACTTTTATGATGGATAGATGCGCTTTTATGATGATAGATGCACTTTTATGATGATAGATGCACTTTTATGATGGATAGATGCGCTTTTATGATGGATAGATGCACTTTTATGATGGATAGATGCGCTTTTATGATGATAGATGCACTATTATGATGATAGATGCACTTTTATGATGATAGATGTGCTTTTATTATGGATAGATGCACTATTATGATGATAGATGCGCTTTTATGATGATAGATGTGCTTTTATTATGGATAGATGCACTATTATGATGATAGATGCACTATTATGATGATAGATGCACTTTTATGATGATAGATGCGCTTTTATGATGGATAGATGCACTTTTATGATGATGGATGCACTATTATGATGGATAGATGCACTTTTATGATGATAGATGCGCTTTTATGATGGATAGATGCACTTTTATGATGATGGATGCACTATTATGATGATAGATGCACTATTATGATGATAGATGCGCTTTTATGATGATAGATGCGCTTTTATGATGGATAGATGCACTTTTATGATGATGGATGCACTATTATGATGATAGATGCACTTTTATGATGATAGATGCGCTTTTATGATGGATAGATGCACTTTTATGATGATGGATGCACTATTATGATGGATAGATGCACTTTTATGATGATAGATGCACTATTATGATGGATAGATGCACTATTATGATGATAGATGCACTTTTATGATGGATAGATGCACTATTATGAGGATTGATGCACTATTATGATGATAGATGCACTTTTATGATGATAGATGCACTATTATGAGGATTGATGCACTATTATGATGATAGATGCACTTTTATAATGGATAGATGCACTATTATGATGATAGATGCACTATTATGATGGATAGATGCACTATTATGATGATAGATGCACTTTTATGATGATAGATGTGCTTTTATGATGGATAGATGCGCTTTTATGATGGATAGATGCACTTTTATGATGGATAGATGCACTATTATGATGATAGATGCACTATTATGATGATAGATGCACTATTATGATGGATAGATGCACTTTTATGATGATAGATGCACTTTTATGATGATAGATGCACTATTATGATGATAGATGCACTTTTATGATGGATAGATGCACTTTTATGATGATAGATGCACTATTATAATGATAGAGCACTTTTATGATGATAGATGCACTATTATGATGATAGATGCACTATTATGATGGATAGATACACTATTATGATGATAGATGCACTATTATGATGATAGATGCACTTTTATGATGATAGATGCACTATTATGATGGATAGATGCACTTTTATGATGATAGATGCACTTTTATGATGGATAGATGCACTTTTATGATGATAGATGCACTATTATAATGATAGAGCACTTTTATGATGATAGATGCACTATTATGATGATAGATGCACTATTATGATGGATAGATACACTATTATGATGATAGATGCACTTTTATGATGATAGATGCACTATTATGATGATAGATGCACTATTATGATGATAGATGCACTATTATGATGGATAGATGCACTATTATGATGATAGATGCACTTTTATGATGATAGATGCACTATTATGATGATAGATGCACTATCATGATGAAAGATGCACTATTATGATGGATAGATACACTATTATGATGATAGATGCACTATTATGATGATAGATGCACTATTATGATGGATAGATACACTATTATGATGATAGATGCACTTTTATGATGATAGATGCACTATCATGATGAAAGATGCACTATTATGATGGATAGATACACTATTATGATGATAGATGCACTTTTATGATGATAGATGCACTTTTATGATGGATAGATACACTATTATGATGATAGATGCACTATTATGATGATAGATGCACTATTATGATGGATAGATGCGCTTTTATGATGATAGATGCACTATTATGATGATAGATGCACTATTATGATGATAGATGCACTTTTATGATGGATAGATGCACTATTATGATGGATAGATGCACTTTTATGATGATAGATGCACTATTATGATGGACAGATGCACTTTTATGATGATAGATGCACTATTATGATGATAAATGCACTATTATGATGGATAGATGCACTTTTATGATGATAGATGCACTTCACAATTAAAATTTTAAAGTGATCCAATCCTTTACTGAAGAACTTATTTTTTTGCTAGCTGGTTAGCTGATAGGCTAATCAAAACGTGACATGCCAGTTCGAATAGCCTATGTGGAAGTGTGATCGAGATTTGAGAGCTACCATTTGAGTCTGTTCCTCATTCAAAATGATCATATGACGACAAAACTCGTCTGGTTTTTTTTTTTTTACATTTGCTGTTTTATATTTGTATGGAGCACATCTGTAGTGCGTCTGGGCTTGAAATGACACGAAGAGCTTATCTTAAAGAGAGAGTTCAGCCAAAGTGACATTTCTGTCATCGTTTCCTCATATTGCCCCAAACCTGTTCTGTTTAAGAAAGGATGTTGTTAATGTTGGCCATGACTTCCATGAGGAACCAACATTGACACTTTTGGGTGAACTACCCCTTTAAAATGAATCATGGCAACTATTTGAATAAGGGAGGACTAGTCATGATAATGTTGTATTTATCACACCATTCTTATCATAAATCCAGTTGCACACTACAGTTCGTGTCTACACTTTTGCTTTATTTGCTCATGTGTCAATGACAGCTTTTGACTTTCAAAACGGTGCATCTTCAGGATATCTTTAGTGTGTCTCGCGCGGTGCGGAAGTGGCCCGGAGGGCAGGGCGCGCGCGCTGTTGCATATAAACTGACACGGACTTCCTCAAACTCACTTTGCATCGGAGCAGAGACGCATTCAGGTACTTTCTTTCTCTTATCGCTTTTTAATTTATTTATTTAATCTCTTTCCTGGAGCTTTCGCAGAAGGGATGATGAGTGAGGAGACGGCAGAGTAGCCTAAAGTTGGGCGTGCTTATAATAATAATAATAATACTATTATGGTGTTTTATTGCTCCTCAGATCAAAAGCAGCAGTCATGAGCTGGGACAGCTACATCAGCAGCCTGACCAAAAGCGAATGGGTGGACGATGCGGCCATTGTCGGGATAGCACCGGGTCAGGAGTCCGTTTGGGCTTCGGCACCGGGCGGCTGGCTCAGCCAAGTCACGGTACAACGTTTACATGAGAAAAAAAAAATCAAGTGTTCTTTTTTTTTGTTTCGAATATTATTTATTTTCTTATGCTATCGCGAATTCATTTGAATGGGATCGTTACTTAAATAACTGTTTCTTTATTTGTTGTTGTTGCTTTACTTACGTTACTTGTGTTCTGTCCTCCGTGTATAAAAGTCGTTGCAAATCAGGATGCGCTCGCAGCCTCGCCGGTGATAACGGTAGCTCTAGTCTAACTTTGCTACACAAAGTTTTATAAAAGCTAACTAACGCGTATTTTCAGGTAGTTTAATTCGCGATAACGCAAATAGAAATATTTCTCCTGCGATAAATCGACCGTTTATTTTATTCGCGCTGAATTTCCTCACAGCAGCGGTCGGTCGCGCGGAGTTCTGTGAACGGCTCCTTATTTGGTCATGCGTGCTGAAAGGCGGAAGCGGGTACCTCTCTCTCTCTCTGTGTGTGCGCGCTTCCTCCTGTCCGCCCATGGCGCGCGCTCTTGTTCTTCATGTCAGATGTTTTTATAAATTAGTTATTAAATATTTAGAATACGTTTACGTGAGAGACATTCGCCTTTAAGTGAAACTATCATTATGTCTAATATAAAGTAACATTCGGGATTGACCGCTGATTATTTCAACACTGTGCATGTGTGCGCGCGCGCGTGAACTTCCTTTCCTGGGTTCCGCACTAACTTTCATTTTAACTTGATTTTGAGATGTGTGTGTGTGTGTGTGTGTGTGTATGTGTATTAAAGTATAGCCTATACATAGTACGTCTACATATTAATTTTCCCCATTGTATGATACTTAGGCTATGTGTGTATAGCTATATATATATATATATATATATATATATATATATATATATATATATATATATATACATATATATTTGTGTGTGTGTATATGTATGTATGTGTATATATATATATATATATATATATATATATATATATATATATATGTATGTGTGTGTGTGTGTTGTGCAGTTGTGTGTTTCCCCCGTTCATGCCGTAACATGCAGCTCAGACTTCTCAAGTATTTAGGGGTGCGTGTGTGTGTGTGTGTGTGTGTGTGCGTGCGTGTGTGTGTGTGGCTCGCTGTGAAAGTCCCTGGTAAGAGCCCTGGAGTTGGTCACATGACCACAGGTGTATCTGGGTTGTTCGTTCTGGCTCATCTAACCTCCAAACCACAGAAAGCGAATTGATTGAATTTGAAACTGTAAATGGCGAGAAACTCAACGTCTGAAACTCTCACGTCTTCACACCTTAATGAGAACCTAAAATCTGCACGAGAATCTTCTGGAATACTTTCAAACGTGGAAATAAGAGGCGGATTTATGGACTGTATTTCGCTTATCTTGAGCATCACCTTCAGGAACATGACAAAACATGAGCCGCGCAAGAATCTCTGTGTGTGTGTGTGAGTGTGACTGTCTGTTTGTGTGATTGTATGTGTGTGTGAGTGTGTGGGCTGGTAATCCCTTCGTTATGGGGACAAACATCCCCACAAAGATGGCAATATCCGAAATCCTTGTCCTTGTGGGGACATTTTTTGGTCCCTATGAGGAAAACATCTTATAAATCACACAGAAGGAGTTTTTTTGAGAAAGTAAAAATGCAAAATGTTTCCTGTGAGGGGTAGGTTTAGGAGCAGTGTGTGTGTGTGTGTGTGTGTGTGATGGGTAGGTTTAGGGTTAGTGGCAGTGTAAAGGGATAGAAAATACGGTTTGTACAGTATAAAAACCATTACGCCTATGGAGAGTCCCCACAAAGCATGGAAACACTACGTGTGTGTGTGTGTGTGTGTGCGTGCGTGCGTGTGTCTGTGTGTGTGTGTCTGCTTGAGTGTGTGTATTTGCGTGTCTGTGATTGAGTGTGTGCGTGTCTGTGATTGAGTGAGTGTGTGTGTGCTTGTCTGTGTTCGAGTGTGTGTATTTGCGTGTCTGTGATTGAGTGTGTGTGTGTGTGTGTGTGTATGCATGTCTGTGCTTGAGTGTGTGTATTTGCGTGTCTGTGATTGAGTGTGTGTGTGTGAGTGTTTGAGTGTGAGTGTGTGTGTGTGTGTGTGTGTGTGTGTGTTTGTGTGTGTGTGTGTGTGTGTGTGTGTGTGTGTGTGTGTGTGTGTGTGTGTGCGTCTGTGTGTGTGTGTGTGTGTGTGTGTGTGTGTGTGCGTCTGTGTGTGTGTGTGTGTGTGTGTGTGAATGTCTGTACGTGTTTGAGCATGTGTGTTCTGTATCCTCGCTCAGTCTCTCTCTCTCCGCAGGCGGCTGAGGTTCAGGCTATCGTCAGCAGTGACCGCAGCAGTCTGTTTGCAAACGGCGTGACTTTAGCGGGCCGAAAGTGCACCGTACTGAGAGATGCCCTGAATGTGGACGGCCAGAACACCATGGACATCAAAATGAAGACCTCAGAGAAAGAGCCCGACCCCTTCTCATTCACCATCGGCAAATCTCAAAAAGGTGAAGACCGCATTACAGTCAGCCTTGGGTGTAATTAGTTACTTTAATTCAATTACTTTTTCCCTTGAAAAAGTAAAGTAAGGGATTACTCTTATTTTTTCAGCATATTTAAAGGCGCTGTATGCAAAAAATGTATTTCAATGAGTCATAAAATGGCCCTGATATGTCTCTAGACATTCAGAAATCATGTTAATGTCAAACACTTCTATCACTGACAGCAGGAGTCCGGCAGGATATTGTCATTATAAAGCTGTTGTTGCAGCTCAACTGATGTTGATGATGTCATGTTTGTGTTGTGGCCTATCGACCAATCACAAAGTCAGTAGTGTTTGAACATCCGGGTTGCCAGATCTGCTCTAGTTACCACACACACATTCATACTGTCACTCTCTCACACACTCACACACACACACACACATATTTACACACACTCTCTCTCTCTCACACACCCACATACTCTCTCACACACACACACATACTGTCTCACACACACACATACTGTCTCACACACTCATACTGTCACACACACACACTTGTACTGTCACTCTCTCTCTCACACACACACACACACACACTGTCACTCACTCACACGCACGCGCACACACACACACACACACACACACACACACATACTGTCTCACACACACACATACTGTCACACACACACACTCATACTGTCACTCTCTCTCTCACACACACACACACACACTGTCACTCACTCACACGCACGCGCACACACACACACACACACACACACACACACACACACACATACTGTCTCACACACACACATACTGTCACACACACACACTCATACTGTCACTCTCTCTCTCACACACACACACTGTCACTCACTCACACGCACACACACACACACACACACACTCATACTGTCACTCACACACACACACACACACACACACACACTCATACTGTCACTCTCTCACACACACACACACACACACTGTCACTCACTCACTCTCACACACACACACACACACTGTCACTCACTCACTCACTCACACACATACTGTCACTCTCTCTCTCACACACATGCACTGTCACTCACTCACTCACTCACTCACACACACACACACACACTCATACTGTCACTCTCTCTCACACACACACACACACACACACTGTCACTCACTCACTCACACACACACACACACACACTCATACTGTCACTCTCTCTCTCACACACATGCACTGTCACTCACTCACTCACACACACACACACACACACACTCATACTGTCACTCTCTCTCTCACACACATGCACTGTCACTCACTCACTCACTCACTCACACACACACACACACACACTCATACTGTCACTCTCTCTCTCACACACACACACACACTGTCAATCACTCACTCACTCACACACACACACACACTCATACTGTCACTCTCTCTCTCACACACATGCACTGTCACTCACTCACTCACACACACACACACACACACACACACACACACACACACACACACACACACACACACACACACACACACTCATACTGTCACTCTCTCTCACACACACATGCACTGTCACTCACTCACACACACACACACACACACACACACACACACACACACACACACACACACTCATACTGTCACTCTCTCTCACACACACATGCACTGTCACTCACACACACACACACACACACTCATACTGTCACTCTCTCTCTCACACACATGCACTGTCACTCACTCACACACACACACACACACACACACTCATACTGTCACTCTCTCACACACACACTCATACTGTCACTCTCTCACACACACACACACACACACACACACATACTGTCACTCTCTCTCACACACACACTCATACTGTCACTCTCACACACACACACACACACACACACACACACATACTGTCACTCTCTCTCACACACACACACACACTTACAAACGTTCCTGCTGATCCCAATCTGGCAACCTGGAGTCAGGGGGAGGGGGACACACCGCTCTACAGTCATCTGAAAGGGATTGCAGGACCAGTTTTGGCCACAATCTTACACACACTTCCTTTAACTACAGTTACTCCTGATGTAATTGAACTAAATAATGAATATAATTAAATATAATACAATAGTGGAATATTATATTATATTATATATAGTGGAATTAACATCAACATTTTATCACATCAAAACACACATCAAAAGTCTAACTTTAAAATGCATTTATGTTTTTATGTATCCTTCTCACATTTTGTAATCCTTTGGTCAGTTAATAAGAGTAATTTATGTAGATTTATGTTATTTATATTATACTCGTTTCATGTCTAACCTTTAATTTCTTAACTCAAGGTTGATAAAGGATTTAGAAAGTAATTAGTAATTAAATACGTTTTAGAGAGAGTCATTTGTACAGTAATCTATTTACACTATTAAAGATATACTTAAAAAAGTAATTAATTATAACTTATATCTTACTTATAAAATACTTTTTTTATACTGTAGTTTACACACAGATATTTTTATTTTTTTTATAAAATATATATATCTTTAGTTTCTTGGGTAAAATTTGATCTAGACATGTTTTTATATATAAAGTTTATACAAATATTACATGCAAATCTATATATATATATAAATTTCTTTAGATTGTAGGGTGAAATTTGACCTGGACATATTTTTAGATATATAAAGTATACACAAATATTAAATGCAAAACATACTTATTTTATTTTACATTTAATATTGTATCATTTATTTAATGAATAGACTTTAGAGTGAAATTTGACCTGGACATCTCTATCTCTTTCTCTCTCTCTCTCTCTCTCTCTCTCTCTCTCTCTCTCTCTCTCTCTCTCTCTCTCTCTCTCTCTCTCTCTCTCGGTGTGTCTCTCTCTCTGTCTCTGTCTCTCTCTCTGTCTCTCTCTGTCTCTCTCTCTGTCTCTCTCTGTCTCTCTCTCTCTCTCTCTCTCTCTCTCTCTCAGCGATAATCATTGCTAAAGGAGTAAAAGATGCTCACGGAGGGAAAATCAATCCACTCGTCTTTGACATGGCCACACACCTCAGGAAGGCGAACATGTGAACAAGCCCCGCCCTCTCCCCGCTGACTCCGCCCACTTCGCCACCTGTCGACCAATCAGGATCCCATCGTTCCGGAAGCCAACAGATCCCAGATCCGCCAAACCTGTGCACCTCGGCTTTAAACATTCCAGGAGTCTGAGCTCTCGTCACCGCTCCAGTCAGACGGTGGAACACAAACTCTAGTTCATATCAAACTCATTTATTAGCTTTTATCACGGATTAATTGATTGATTGATTGATTGATTGATTGGTTTTTTACGGTACTGTGTTTCGGACGGGCGGAGCATTGATTGTGTGATTGTTTGTGTCAAATCCTGCTGAACAAAAACCCACTTCTGACTGTTAGAAGCCAAATAAAGAGAGAATGAGTTTCTGTGGAGCGACTCCTGTCCGTGTGTTCATGTGCGATGAACCCGCAAAACACATTTTCAATTCGCTTATATTTTGATATTTTCACCAAAATATCAAAAAAAGTTATCGCCAAAATTTTTGTAATTTTTTTTTTTATTTAATATATTTTTTTCATGGGGCGTAACACATTTTTTTAAATTTATTTATTATTATTATTATTAGAAAATTATTTGTATGCTTCAATCAAATCAAAAAATATTAATAATAACCTTCACATTTTTAAATCAAGCACGACATGCCAGAGTTTTAGGTTTGTGATTGTATTTACATTTCTACACACTCCAATGTGGGTCACTAAACTTTATTTTAATTTATTTAAAAAGAAGATACACTGCAAAAATGCTTTTCTTACTTCGTATTTTTGTCTTTTACTAGACGAGAAAAAAATAATTTTCTTGTTTTAAGGGAAAATAATCTGCCAATGGGGGGAGAACCATCATCTTATTTTCTGTTTGATTTAAGATTTCACTCATTTAAAAAAAAAAAACACTTAATTTTGGGTTATTTTCCATCAAAACGAGACACACACACACACACAACACAACACAAGCATATATGTACGTACGTACACACACACACACACACAAGCATATATGTATACAAACACATACACAGACAAGCCTATATGTATGTACACACACACACACACACACAACACAACACAAGCATATATGTACGTACACACACACACAAGCATATATGTATACAAACACACACACAGACAAGCCTATATGTATGTACACACACACAAGCCTATATGTATACAAACACACACACACACAACACAAGCCTATATGTATACAAACACACACAACACAACACAAGCCTATATGTATGTACACACACACAACGCAACACAAGCCTATATGTATGTACACACACACACACAAGCCTATATGTATGTACACACACACACACAACGCAACACAAGCCTATATGTATACAAACACACACACACACACTCAAGCATAGATGTATAGAAACCAACACACACAAGCCTATATGTATACAAACACACACACATACAAACATAGATGTATAGAAACTCACACACACAAGCCTATATGTATACAAACACACACACACACAAGCATAGATGTATACAAACACACACAAGCCTATATGTATACAAACACACACACACACACAAGCCTATATGTATACAAACACACACACAAGCATAGATGTATACAAACACACACACACACACACACAAGCATAGACGTATAGAAACACATACACATACACACAAGCCTATATGTATACAAACACACACACACAAGCCTATATGTATACAAACACACACACACAAGCCTATATGTATACAAACACACACACATAAGCCTATATGTATACAAACACACACACACACACACACACAAGCATAGATGAATAGAAACACACACACACACAAGCCTTTAAGTATACAAACACACACACACACACACACACAAGCCTATATGTATGTATACACACACACACACACAAGCCTATATGTATACAAACACACACACACACACACACACACAAGAGCCTATATGTATACAAACACACACACACAAACCTATGTATGTACACATAAGCGCACACACACACACACACACATACAGACACGTATAGTAAATGTTTCATGTTTTAAGAATTTTTTGATTCTTCGAATAGAAATAAGACAAACACACACACACACACACACAAGCCTATATGTATAGGCACACACACACACACAAGCCTATATGTATACAAACACACACACACACAAGCCTATATGTATACAAACACACACACACACACACAAGAGCCTATATGTATACAAACACACACACACAAACCTATGTATGTACACATAATCGCACACACACACACACACACATACAGACACACACATACACACAT